>NW_027501039.1:0-36126 GCF_021521415.1 Bidens hawaiensis | reverse complement strand
CCAAGTAAGATAATGCATACGGTACCTCAAGCATGTTTCTGTTAAACAATTCTTCATTGAAGCAATCTCTACGGACGAAGACAAAAGGTAACTTGTATGTTAAAGCTTCATTTCAAGTTCCATATCCATTTTTTCCTGAAAATTACATCATATATTATCCACATAAAGGAGAATTAGAAAATAAAAAACATATTCTCACTGGCCAAGTATTCATTAAATAAGGGGTATATATGTCAAAATGCAACAGCTAGTAGATGACAATATTGGTGGTCTCAAATGGGTGGCTGTCCTGTGGGCCTTTTTTTCGCTCGAGGTATTTAAAATCCACGGGCGACCCTAGCCTCAAATATGGGCTTTGTTATAATTTAACATCAATTTTCTTGCAGACAATTTTCGTTATAAAGTATTAAAAGTTTAAATATGGGCTTTGTTAAAATTTAACATCAAGATTCAAAACTAATCTATATATAATATTGTAAACAAAGCATTTAATCAAGTTTAAAGTTAACCTTACTACAACAAGCATTCCAACATAAATTCCAAATCCCACAGCCAACATATTATAAAAATACCAGTTAACAAGGTTTAGATGAAAATCATCTTACAAAACTTAAAATAATCCCATAAAATTAAAATCACAATTCAGTAATCAATAATATATAAATTAGTACTGATTAACCAATAATATAACTAACTACATTAGAAGATGAATATAAAATTACATGCAATAAGAATAAAAAGTGAATAGTAAATTTGCAATATGATAAACAATCTAGCTTCAATTATCAATAATTTGAATCAACAGAATTAATAGCTAGAATAAAGGTAAACATGTTAACGAACTACAAAAGTTTAGTGCAAGCATTTCAACAAACACCTAGAGTGCGTTCATAGCAAAACTTCTTGTATCCAATAACAAATGACTGGAAAATTTGATAACATACCGTAGCAACAAAATTCATCCATCTGAAAAACGTGCTCACTCCTGCATATATATATATATATATATATATATATATATAAGAATTGAAAATCAGAAAACCAATGAAATGTACATTGGTTCTTAAAATGTGCCTAATAAGTAATAACTATTGATTTTAGAGAGAGGGTACCTTCTGATATTGTAGTAACATCCCCAACACAGCCAGCGGTGCCGGTTTTAAGGATGAGACCATCTGGATGAAAAGCTGCATATGTATAACCTCGGATGAAGATGAACTTCAACCTTTAAAACAGTCGAAATAAATAATAACCTTAGTAGCTTAGTAGACACTATTAATTGTTAAACATTATATATTAAAGTAAACAAAAAAGAAATAACACCTATTTAAAGCATAAGCCAAATGATAACCATAGAAACACCGTCAATTGTCAATAAAAGTTGCTACCATGGAGTATCCCTTTTAGCTTTTATCATATCATAAGGTTACATTTTGTTAGCAATTATAACATTTTCATCCTTTCATATACAATATGTAAATACTTCATAATATATAAAGTAGCACAATTACCTAAGTTGTATGATCCCTTAAAACATGCTTCCAGTCATATACTCCATTTTCAGATCCTTGTCACACAAAAAGGATAAACAACAACAATTGTATCAAATTTACACCCATTAGGATGTTTAATTTTTTAATATTAGGAATTTAATATAAATAATTAATATGCAAAAAAGTGTCTAGAAAGATTCTTTTTCGGGTTAAAGGGGTCGAGTTCGTGTCAACCCGCGAATATACTTTTCGTGTCGGGTTCGTGTCAGTTTCTGGTCAAATCCACAAGCACATCTAACTTAACAAGTTGGGTTCGTGAACCTGGCGGGCTCGCGGGTAGACCCATTTAACCCATTTATTTATTTCTTAAATAAACATAAAAATTATTAGGGTGTTTTCATGTAAAAAATTTGGAATTTTAAAACAAAATGCCATATTTTAGATACGACTACTTTTAAAAAAATAATAATAATATGTAAATTTAGAACTTTAAATAACTAATATGCAAAGAAACTTTTAATAATTTTTTTTTCCGTATTAAACAAGTTGTGTTCGTGTTAACCCACGAATACACCTATCGTGTTCGGGTTCATGTCGGGTTTGACCTGTTAACCCGCAAACACGACCTATTTAACAGCTCTATAATCAAAGAGAACAAATTCATGACCAAAATAAACGGGTTTGATGATCAATTTGCAGCCTTTCAGGTAAAGATAAATTCAATTCATGTGTTTAATATGTTTTGTGGTTTTGTAAACTGTGTAAAGTTCTTTTCTCCAAGATCTGATAATTTGGAAGTTCTTTGCAAATCATCACATCCAAATCCCAAATTACAAATGTAAAATGGTTAGTTTTGTTTTGGAATAACAGAAGCATCCAAATTACACTTTCTACATTATTCTAATTCATTCTATCTAATAGTATCATCATACATTAGCATCAATTGCAACGAATTAAACAGTACCCGAAGAAGAAGATGCAGATAAACGAACTACTCCAACTCTCTTAAACTTATTATTATTAATGGGTGCCACCACAACTCCATTAGAATTAAAACCTAAAGGTTCAAGAAAACTGGAAGATTTCCATATGCAACAACCACACCCACTGCAATCCACATTCAACAAAACAAACCGATAATGGTGAATAAGCTAACCTTGTCAGCTGAATTAGAAACAATCAACTCACTATCAACCACAAACTTGACACTGGAGTCCTAACAAACAAAAAAGAAATAAAAATCAAAATTAAGTTAATAAGATCATGACATAAAATTAAACTTGTTTACCAATTATTGAGCATCTCCAACGTTTGTGGCTGCCGGCAGCCACCGGAGCCCTAATATCCTCATCGGAAAACACCCAAAAACGAAACAAAAAAGAAGAACAAGGATGAATCTGAAGAAAGAACTCCTGAACTACCTTTCCGCTGTCGTATTCTGCTTTGTAGCTTGTCGGAAATGACAGAGGAAAGTAACAGCCGTTGCCAGCCTCGTGGGTAAAGCCGCCACGGCCGCTGCTACGGCCATACCTCCCTCACCATCTTAATTGCAGGTTTGTAGCAGCAATCGAAGAAGATATGTGATGAAGAAATTAATGTAGAGTCTGTATCAGATGACTAATTTGGATATCGAGATTGATTTACCTTACGATCTGCAATTAATTAGAGGATTGCGAGCCCACAAAGGAGGTTGTCTAAGGGAGCAAAAGAAAGAATAATGAGAGTAGCATACGAACATATTCATTGGATTTGGATTCTCAAATTATTAACCCTATTTTTTTTATGTTTAATTATAAAGTTATTGATGTTTTAAAAATCGGGTTCCAATATGTAGAAACATAGATATTACATCAATATAGCAGGTAGGCGGGCAACAAGTTGCGCCGCCATCCCTTTCTGAATTGCAAACCCTAACCTGCTAAAGACATACCCCTGCCCCTTTGGAGTCGACACATTGCTATGCACAACCTGTTGGACCCTGGTTAGAAAACGGATAACTTCCGGTGCCAAGGAGCCAAATGTATCAAAAGCCAGAGGGACAAAAACATGTTGGTTCTCTTCGCAGGCTTTAGCATGTTTCTCCACCTTTTTCGTTTCAGCCCTTTTCATTGCTTGCCCAGCTACAAACCCATTATCCCTCAAACCAGCTAAGGGAGATACCCCT
Organism: Bidens hawaiensis; assembly: GCF_021521415.1. Classification (NCBI taxonomy): domain Eukaryota; kingdom Viridiplantae; phylum Streptophyta; class Magnoliopsida; order Asterales; family Asteraceae; genus Bidens; species Bidens hawaiensis. Next base: position 32,469 of record NW_027501039.1, on the reverse strand, counting down.
GTGAGGTCAACACAAGCGTGTTTTCCCCCGGCCCAACCAAAGACGAGCAAATCTGCCGGTCGTAGAGTGGATCTCCCTTCCGTGGGGTCTGTAAGGAAGTTTACGGGGGCTTCCTTTTTAGTTGATATCCCAGCTCGCCTTAAGATGTCCCAAAGAACGTCCCGCACCCAATCATGTCGGTATTTGAACCCAGGCATCTCCTTGCAATGAACCGCATGCTCTTCGAATTTATCCAGGCAGGCCTTACGGCAGATCGGACATGTTTCGTCTTCTGGGTACATTGGGACCATCAAACGGTACTTAAGAATGGCCCTATACTCGACCGCAGACATGCTTTGGCCCAAGCCATCAATCGGGATAACGGTCAGAAAATCTTGGGCATGAGGACCTTGTAAGCATTCAAAAACTGCCTTCTGACGATGGGACAATCCAAAAACTTCTCCCAGGCTCTGAGCGATTTTTCCAAAAAGGGCATTCGCCAAAGTTTTTTGAGGCTTTGGTGGGGCGGTGTCCATATTAGAGAAACCGCCAATGTCAAAGTCTGGGAGAGCGCCATTTAGGCGTTCCAGGGCCTGCACGTAGTCTGGGTCCAGGTCGACAACTCCGCTATTCCTTAAGATGTGATTCTGTAGCTTCCAAAACTGAGCCCTCGACGCTACAAAAGCGTAAACCCCAACATCATGAGCCGAAAGAAGGCCTAAACCCCCTAAGCGCATCGGTAAAGATGCAAGTCGCCACTGAAGATCACCAAAGAACGGGCCTTCACATACAACTATGTCTTCGATGGCTTCTCGTAGCCCCTTATCAAAACAGGATACCGCATCATCCATCATATGGGGGATCCTATTTTGAAATATGAATTTTGAAATCTCCTTATGAATTCTGAATCCTGCCCTTCACCAAAATCATTCATATGCTTTATCTATTGTACCATAAGCCTAAAAGTTTGTAAAACTCTTATTTTAAGAGTTTTGGTCAAATAACCATTTTATCCTTCCTATATCTATTTTAATATAGTATATATATATATATATATATATATATATACATATATATATATATATATAAAGTTTAGGGGCCAAATTGTAACATTTAAAAATAAAATATAATATAATAATAATAAATAATAACCCAACCCCTCCGGTCCCTTTTCCCCATCCCCCATCGGCGGTGGCATAAACTATTCCGGCGACTTTGAGTACTCCTTAAATCTTGTTCTTTGACCATTTAATTTATATCAACGTGTTTCTCCGCTAACTGAGGTCCGTAATCAACCTAATTAACATATAATAATCACCTTAATTGTGAATTATAATCCGGGTAACCGTCGGTGTCACACCCTACCATGGGGGCCTGGTCGTTTTATAGACAAATTGGTACCAATGTAAGCAGCGGAATATTATTAATAAACATAAGATACAATGTTTGTACTATGTATTTAAAACAAGGTGTAACTACACAACCATCTTTTCTTTGACACTGCTACAATCCCGTACTAAGTTCTACTAATCATCTTGGCATCTAATCTTCATTGTTATTGTTCGACTAACACCTCTATCCTTAGTCATGATCATCACAATGCTAATCAAAATCTCTATCCACAAGGTACCTGAATACATGATAAAAGCGTCAACTAAAAAGTTGGTGAGTTCGTGAGTTTAGCTCACATACACATTAAAGAATTAAATTATAAAAGCGCGCAAGTTGGCGTGTATGTAAGTATAAAGCATGGTTCACATCAATCAAGTCCACAATCAAACCTGAAACTAGCATAAGTATCTCCAAGTCATACTAGAAGTTAAACCATCCCGGACTATCACCCTGCTAAAAGAAATAATCAAACATGTAGGTTATATGCCGCAACGATTCGCAGATCTCAGTGTGATTTACCCTACATAGGGTCACTGTGTGGGGGGGGGGGGGTCTCCTAAATGGTACTACCCATACAAGTCTCCGACCCATTCCCTTGGACTAATGATTGTGTAAAAGTTGGCACAAAATTTAGCAGTAAAACACTTCTTGATAAATATCACGCCATAAGTAAAACCAGCATGTATACAGCCCAAAAGGGCAGCACAAAACTACTCTAAGAACCACCAAGTGTGCCTAGTATATATATATATATAAATATATATATATATATATATATATATATATATATATATATATATAACAATAAGTAATCTGACAAAAATATAATATTTATTACTAGCGGTGTCGTTCGATTGAGTCTTTTGGTATTTTAAATGCTGCGACTTATTATAGGTCGTTCAATTGTTAGGTTGGGTTTTCCTATGTTTATTCATAATAGGTAAACGCTTCATTGAGCTAGTATTACTTCTAATAACTTCCCCTAGTATTATGTGTTAGTCAACTCTATTTGTTGGTGAGCTCTTTTGGTATGTTTAAATGTTGCGACTTATTATCGGTCGTTCAATTGTTAGGTTGGGTTTTCCTATGTTTATTCATAATAGGTAAACGCTTCATTGAGCTAGTATTACTTCTAATAACTTCCCCTAGTATTATATGTTAGTCTACTCTATTTGTTGGCCAACTTACTAGGTGTCAAACAAATAAAGTTTCCTTTTTAAGAAAGTTCACGTACATATATGTTTTATAGTATTGGTATCACATTTTGGGTCACACAAGGTATAACAAGTAAACATCATAATATGCAACTTTATTGAGTTCGATAATGTTACTATTTTTAACAAGTTTGGGTTTTCGTTAAGTTTCGGATGTCCAACGACTTCACATCTACAATAAACATATACCATATAAAAATATATCATTTTACGTTTTGAAAATCCCTTGTACTTCGTTTAAGTGGCAAAACGTAACAACTTTAAGACTAGTCACTTAACCATTTGTTACCAAAATAAACTATGATTAAAATATAAGTTATTTAACAAATAACCTACTGAATTATTACAACAGTTTCTATTTTTATAATATATAAAACTCTTTGTTCGGTTCGTGTCAATTTAACCAGAAACCTCATTTAATTGTCGTTTCTTGCAAAACAAGGCAACACAAGCTAATAAATATTTTATTTAAACTTGCTCTAAGAAAACATTAGTTTATATATTTGCACTTTCCAATATCCATTTTGTGATTTAAAACACAAATATCACGTAAACGCGTATCATTTGGTTTTTAAAATAATTTGTTGTTATTTTTATGATAGAACCCTTCAAAAAATATATTCAAAGTTACAATAAGTTATCTAAAGTTTTAGCTTAAAATCCATAGTTTAAAATAGGGTACAGTTCTAAGGCCGGTTAATCGTTTGGTTAAATTTTATGGTTAGGTAATTATGTTTATACAGATTGTTTTAAATAAAACATTTTTTAATTTAATATTTTATGTAAAAATTATATTTTACATGTTCGTATTATTTAGAATAATATTGTGACGAATTATACCGGTAAAATATTCGTTTATCATTTAACCAAAATAACGTTGTAAAAGATTTAACATTGAATGTTCTTATAATACGGGTTTATGACACTTTACTTTATTCCAATAAAATATCTAAGTTTTATAAACCAACATAATATTTATTTTATTAATAGTATTACTAACGCCAAGTAGTAGCAAAGCAAGTAACATCTCATCTAACATGTAGGCATGTTATAATTGCATGGTTAGCATGTAGGCCCGTTTATAAGACAGTTAATTTACTTAATAAAAGTTGTTCACGTATACCCCTTGATAAATCAAATAGACTTGGTGAGTTGTTGAGATTGAATACGGTATCTTTAGTAACGATTATAACAACTTATATTTTCCCGAATTGTGCATGTGTATGGTTAAACGGTATTGGTCCGTTATGTTAACGAAAAGAGCCACTCTCGAGTTCCCAATTCAATGGCTTCTAGTTAATAATGAACTATTTATTTTAACCCATACATATTTTATATTCGTATGGTCGTTCAAGCTTCCACATATTATTATTATTTAACTAAGCACACATTTCATGTAGAACAATAAGTACGCGACGGAACCCAAATATTCGTGTCCGGTTTTATCTATCATTATTATTCATATTTATTTATTGTTCAAGCAAGTAAACACACATAACCGGTTTTATTATACTTATTAAATATCCAATTAAATGAAATAAATAATTATTCAAATTAACCTAACTAGTCAAGTATTCGAACTAACCGACCTAACCAAATTATTCCAAAATCAAATATTTGGTTTATATAGGTTAGCTATCCAAAAAAACAATGGGTATGTTTGACAAGGAGCTTTTAGGAGCTTCAAGCTTTAAGCTTTTAAGAAAAAACTCATATTTAATAAACAGCTTTGTTTGGTTGAAGTAGCTTCAAGCTTTTAGATTGGTAGAAAAAGACACCATATTTGAACGCTAGTATTGGTAGCGTTTATCAACTTTTTTTGATTTATATAATAGTTACACAATCAACCCTTATTCATAACTAACTACCCCCACGACTTTTTTAGGAGCCATAACTTTTTCACACGTTAATAATTTTTTAAACAAATTACATCATAAAAACGAGCATGTTATTCTCTTTAATTTGAGTATGATATTGTTATACTTATTTAACTTTAAAAAAATTAACATGCTACGTGATTATCGGTTAGGATCGGTAACAAGTTTAGTCAGGTGAGCTCGAGTCATGTGTAAGACCAAATTAGGAGTCGAGTCAGATGAACTTGATTCATATGTAAGACCAAATTAGGGTCAGAACGAGTCAATACAAAAAGGGTTAAATTAATTCGATTCGTATCGGTACACTTTTGAGTCGAAAGAGGTCAGGTCAGAACATGTTTCAGATTAGAACAGTGCATGTTTAGAAAAAGTTTCATATCAAAATAGGTTAGTTTAAAAAATTATCTATTTGAAATTATTGTATATTTTAGCTTTGTTTCTAGATTTTCGCCATCAATTACACGCTTACTGTTTTTCCATGAATTGCACGTCTACATTCAGGTTACGTATGCACTGTCATCAGGTGAATCATGTACCGACACTGATTATGCGGTTGATGTTAGGTTGTACGCCCATTCCGACGCACCACGCGGTCACCCAGCTAGTTTTATTAAAAGCTTCTGCTACTCTGTCAAACTACTATATATATTTAAAAAACTACAGCTAGCTACCAGCTACCAGCCTTCAGCTTCCTGCTTACAGCTAACAGCTACCAGCTAGTTTTGCCAAACATACCCTATATGTTTATAATATGTCAATTTATATTAATAAGTTTGTTGGTTCATTATATCGAGAGCTCAACCGGACGTGCAATGAGTAAATAAGTTAGTCGGTTCAAATATTCCACATGTTTTTATACCTCTCTTGTTAAGTTAAGTTAGGTTAGACTCCGATAGTTCATGTGAAACCGAACCCACACCACGTTGACCCGTGCTGACTGAACCCGGACTGTGTTGACTCCCCGACCTTTCGCATCCACGGCAGTGCTCGTCATCATCGTAGCACCACCAGCTACCGGGAGGCACATCCCCGTTGTTAGAATACACCTCAGGTCACCGGAGCCGCTGGAAACTCACAGGGCTATTGCTGCCGATCGAACTTCACTACAGAAGAGAGGCCATATGCAAGGGGTTGTGGTTTATGCGGTGAGGTTCTGTTTGCACAACAACCGCCATGCCGCTGCTGTACTTGTATCACCATCGTTCTCCATCACCGGAGGAGGCCACTTTGTCTCTGCCTCTCTTCTCTGCGTCCCTCTCTCTATCTATAGGAGTTGTAATGGATTTGGAGTATGGTATGGGTAGGTTTGTGAGGATGAAGTAAAAGAGAGATGTCATTCTTTCTCTCTATTCCGATTTCTCTCTCTATACTAATCATGTATGTTGTATTATTACTTTTAGGTTATGAAAGTTCTGACATGAACTTGGACTTGGTTATGGTTAAAATGAAGTATGAGGCTTTCAAGAAATATGGCATGGGGTTTAATTGGTTGCATGCCATAGATAACTCCTCCATCCAATCCGTGTAATTGTAATATATTAATTAATTTCGTAAATTGTAATTTAAAATCATAACAAATCTGAATTTTAGCAAAAACAACAGGTTTCTTACCAGATTAGTCAGGGTGGTATCACACTGCGTACGAACCTTCTCAATCGTTTAATGGTACACTTCTAGGGTTAATGTGTCATATAATTTATTTCATTTAAAGCATTATTATTACTTACGTACGTGTTCTGAACTAAATTTAGGCCTCATGGGCTATGTTAGTCGATATTATAATATTATCGTGGTGATACACCGCGTACACAGACTGACACTTACGTCAAGTCTAGACATTTTGTTTGTAAGCTTTATAATTCCTCTTTATTATTTACCGAAGTGGGCTCTCTTTTTATGTGATAGCTATCATTCAATAATAAGTACAAATATTTTCATATGGATATATATATATATATATGTTGTCGGTGATAAATGTCGGGTGTATGCGTACTGCGCCTATGAACTAGTTTGTGGACTTTTATTTTATATTCAAGTAATTACACATAACATACTTTATGTAGTTATGAATAAGCGCATATTTCATGTTTATATATATATCCACATAATCGGCCTTAAGGTTGGTGTGGCTTGTATCGTGCTCTTACTTTGTCATAATACCGTGTGTCACTATCATTTATACTATCAAGTAATTACAGATGATCATAATAGCACTTAATAGAATATTATCTCCTATAAGTGGTCATAACTAATACCGGCACAAGTGTTGGTCGTGTATAGTTACTAACTCGTTAATAGTTAATGTTGTACACAGATGGCCACAACCACATACTCTATCTTAATCATTGATATTAATCAAAATTATACTTCACCCGGTATTTAGGAACCTTATAAAACTGCGTTATTAATCCGAGTATTAAACTAGAAATGTTATATTGGCGTCTCATACATTGTCTATGTTTGTTTATGGTTTAGTAAGTAATCATTAAATTTTCTTTGGCTTATATATTAAAATAATCCTTGTGACTATTTTCTATTAGAGAACTTAGCTCACCTCGAAAGTGTACAAGTTGATGTGTTAGGAAAAAAAATATGCCCTAAAATCAGGGTTGTTACAACCGGATTCCGGTCAACATCATTAATGACCAATTACTCGTCCTACGCTCCAATTAAAACAATAAATGGGACCCTAACCATCATCTAAACTTGTTTACAACATCAATTTACAACGAAAACACTCTTTAAAATATCATAATCTTTTGTCCAAGATCCGTTTCCGGCGAAGCTCTGTTCACCATCAATCAGTAACCAAATCAAGTGAGTGTTATATGGTTTTCAATCATTTTAAGCTTCAAATAGTACCTTCCACATAATATAATTTTTCTGTTCTAACAATATTGGAATCTTGTTAGTAGACATCTCTTGTTCATCCATTTGTTTGAAAATATTTTCGGTACTTTAACAAGCATTTAATTATAAAATCACTGAAAATTTGAATAACATTTGAAAAGCTTCAGATCTGAGAGTGAAATACTTAGATCTGATGAAAACAGATGGATTAAACCAAGATCTTGACCAAAACAAAGCAAAATCAATGAAGATCTAAGATTAGAATCCTTTTAAACCTAAAATGATTGTAGATCTGAAGAATGAAGAATAGAACAACCGACGTAACAATTCAATGTAACAGTGCTCTGCTTACATCATCGTCTTCAACCTTAGATGAAAATAGATTCAATAAAGGCTTCACAATCAATCTTGAAAGCAACACATCGGTCTTCACAAGAGATAACTCAAGCTTTGATGCCACTTGTAAGGATCGTTTTTCTCACTATCACTTCTTAAAACTCATAACACACATATTCATTGACAAGACAGATTACGAAATAACTAACGTGAAAACCCCTTAATTAAAAATGGCGGAAACAATAATAATCAGGTTGTTGCGTTAGTAACACAAATATAACAAACACGTTATAAACTCAAATGATTTCCATTAATATTAATCAGTGAAAAATACAAAGGAAATATCTTTAGGGTTTCAGGTAGAATGTCAGGTGGCTTCTTTTCGTACAAAATATTATGTATGCTTAGGAAAGTGTGTAATGAGTCGTTGTCATAAATATACCTAGTATTCCCTTATCTATATAGCATCACCTGACACCTTCTAAAAACCCTAATCATTGTAAACGTATTCAAACATATTCTAAATTATTACAGGTGTCAAATAGGTCTTCGAGTAAGCTTTTGTCTTTGTCGAACAAACCTTGTAATCCTTGAGTGTGCTTGAATAGTTCTCTGAGTAAGCTTTTACTTTGAATATTTTTCGAAGAAAATATTCTTCAAGCAAACTTCAATCTTCATAATATAACCAAAATTTTCTAATAAATATCCCACGAGCAAACTTATTCTTCTTGATCTCTTCGACCTTTTTGTCAAAGATTTATTCTAGCAAAATTAGTATGCTTGGTACTGTAGCTTGATCGAGGTTGGACTTTGCTCGTAAAGTCCTTATAATAATTCCTTTAACTTCCTAAAAGTATGCTTGAGATCATATTATTGAAACCATGCTCGACCTACCAAATTACTTGGTTTAAGCCTGGATAAGTCAAGAGTTTGCTCTAAAACAGGCATTGCTCGGCTGAAGAACGACCTTGCTTGAAGAAGTGTGGTTTGCTCGAACCTAACACTTAGAAGAATTCATGAAGATAACCATACTCGAAATAAGATACCTTACTCGAATAAGTGTAAAGCTTGCTCAAAGTGCCTAGTTTGCTCGGATTCCATAGTTAGCATATTTCTGAGGAGGTTGAGTAGATTCCAATTTTCCTTGATTATCTTTTAAGCTCAACAGTTTTGACCCATTTAAAATCTGAATTAGCTTTTCATTTTGAAATATGTAACATAGTATATCGAAAGGGATTTTAAAGCGCACATTAAACATGATTTTTTGTGATTTAATATGTTTTTTTTTGTAAAATACTGACAACAAAATTTATTATTTCACATCAACTTTGGTATTGGTTTTTGGTTGAGACATTATAGCAAACACCTAATGGGTATATAAAAAATCATTCATGGTCGATAGCCAATCATCCATTATATAATAATAATTTATTAAGTAGTTAAGTAATATAAATCCTCAATTGCGATTATCAGTTAAATATTGAACTCACCAACATGTGATTTCAACTTTTTTAACAAGGGTTTTACCTCCAAATCTCTATTTCTACAACATTATTTGATGTATAATAATTCATACATCTTTTCGGCACTAAAATATTTCTAAATAAGCGTAATATTGGCAATTATATTAGAATAAATAACCACTAATGTTTAGTTTCTATTTATAGGTAAATATAGCCCTAAAGAATAAACCGAGCTGATATACGAAGAAAAATGGTGAAAACAGAATCAACACACCACATGGTGAATCAAGGCATGGCCATGTCTAGAGAATACGAAGTAAAGAAAAAATTCAGGAAGTCAATAAATGGTCATGTTAACTTCTACACACCCATGTTAACAAGAACATGATGGAAAGACAAAATAGAAAGTTTACCAAAACAAACCCCATGTTAAAAGTACAAGAGAAAAAGGACAATTTTGGATTGTTCTGGACTTATCACGGACATGCCCAACTTACCACGGTCGTGTTAACCCTTGTTGTACGACCTGCTGACGAGCATTTAATGCGACAAGAAAAAAAGTCACCATGGCCGTGTTTTGGCCACCTGGTCAGCCTATGAATTGAATGCTTATATTCCACATTCAATACACCTTGAACCACATTTACTCCACTTCAACCACCTCTTTTCACCACCATTAATAAGGGAATTATCCCATCCACCCAACCTTTGAAGATTAAGAAGATTAAGCTCTTGAAAGAAGTCATTAGCATTAAAATTAGTCATCCAAATTGGTTAGATTGTGTAACGATTCCGACGAAACCAGGTATACCCTAACCGGTAGACGTTAGTTACGTCATATGTAATGTCGGGTACAAGAGTTACCATGGTAATTATACGAGAATACATGGTTCATTGTATTGATTGTACGTGAATATATAATTCACCGTATTGAATATGAGATCAAACGATCGATAGTTATTAAAACCCGAATGAATCGAGGGTTCAATTATAGACGAGATATATGATATTTAGTGATGTTACGAAGTATTAAAGCTTCGGGATAAGTGGATTAAAGCACAGAAAAAGGATTTCGATTTAATAGTACGTCGGTACGTTAAACGAAACCTTTAATACCAAACCGAGCAAGAGACGATCGATCAAGCCGAAAAAGATGCGTAATAACTGATAATATGACGTTTTAAGTTAATAAATGTCAAGGATTAAGTTTTTAAATCGGTTTTATATAAATTTCAATTTTTAGACCAAAAACGACCGTTTTAGCCTCGTTTTAAGCCGAATTAAACATTTAACCGAGAAACGAACTGAAACAAATTATCCAAAACATTATCCAGATTTCGGAAATCCAAGTTTGTGGCCAAGAATGAACTTGTGGGTCCCACCCCACCCCATTAACATTCCGATCGGCCTCCATGGCCCTCATTTTCTTTTTTTTTCTTTTTTCAATCAACAATCCACAAACTTCATCAAATCCTCTCAACTCCTTGATCAAAAACCGAGACTTTTAACAAGAAAAACTAAGGTAAAGATCGAATTATATACGTTTCCATCTTCGTTTCTTGAGTTTGTTTGCAAGAAAATGAGGTTTCAAAGATGAAAACCGATTCTTGCATGATCAAGTGATGTATACGAGTTATACAAGGGATCTCGGTCCAAGAAATGAGTTAAACGAATCAAAAACGAATTTTTACGGTTAAATCTTTGTTTTTAGTATCATAACCGTAACTATGAAAGAAATGGCTTGATCGTGAGTGTAACTTACTTGGTATTGTGGTATGTTGTTTGTTGGCTCTGTATTTAGTGGTAGATAAGGCGGAAAGATGAGTTTGTAGCTTGTAGTGGCGGAAAACGAAAGGTATATTCGGTTATGTTCGGTTTTGGGAAATTTGGACAGATTGTTGATGCTTTAGAGTTAGGTCATGAAATTTTACAGAGGTGTTAAACACATGAAAAGATGAGTTCTGTGAATTTTTGGTAAGTTTTTGGATAAAGGATGAATATTTGGTGAATTTAATGCTCGGTTTTGGCCAAAAATGGTGAAAAATAGTTAATTATCATGAAAAATTCTGGAAAATTTCAGAAAAGCTTTTCATATCATGTATAAGTCACACACAAAATTTGAGGTCCGTTGGAGAAGTCTAAGTAGACTTTTCGGTTAAACGAGTTCTAGGGATTTCTAGCTCGGTTTTGGAAAAAGGGCATGTAAAAGAAGATTTTGGTTCTGGAAAAATTACAGGGGACTATGTGGATGGCAGGGGACATCCAGGAAAAATTTGGGATTTTCTAAGGTCGTTTGGTATTTACGACATATTTAGTGTTTAAATGATGTTTAAAAATAGATAAATAAATTTTAAATATAAGAATTAATTCTGGAAATATTTTTATAAAATTCCCCACTATTAAAAAGTGATTTGTGCAAAATTTCAAGATCCGAGAGTAAACGGATAATTAATCGTGCTGATTATCAAACTTTTAAAGTTAAAACGCGTAAACCGGTGAAGTTCGCTTAAGCGAGCTGACTGGTGTATAAAAACCTTAAAAATGGACTATTTTCATATAATTGAGTTAAACAAGTAAAAAAATGAATCATCCGAAAATAAGTCGGATGATTTGGGTATTTTTAACCCATTTTAACGGTTTCCGGTACGCCAAAGACGGAAACGAGTCCCGCGGCCAATCGGGACGTCTAAACCGAGCTATAATTTCACATTTTGAATTAAATTATCAGACAACCACTATTTTCGGGTCGGGTGTGACCAAACTCATTTTTGAAACATAAAACGGATATTCGTGCTAGGCACGCAAAACGAGAAAACGACTAATAGAAATTGTGACCATGGAACTCTAAACGATATCACAATCTGAGTCCGGAGAAGTATTTCTGGGTTAACATTGCCCCCGGAACAGGTACAGTACTGGGTTAACAGTGTCCCCAGATGTACCGATTGATAATGTTAAAGATTATATAAACAATAATTGTATAATAACGATCGTAGGGATCATATTACAGATTGGACGTGTTAATTGATAATGATTGTTGTTACCTGCTTGCATGTGCTAAGGTGAGTTTCACGAGCCCCTTTTTACTGAAATTTTTTAAATATTTTCCCGGGGCGGAAAGCATGTTTCTATCAAAATGATTAAGTACATGCTGAACGCATGGAAATGAATGTATTTATATAATGTTTATTGTACGGGAATCGTACGGTAATGTATTAAAATGGTAATTGTTTGAGTTGTTAATATTGTAAGGTCCCGCAACAGTGTTCTGGGTTAACAGTGTCCCCAGAGGTTATTGGAAGTTTCTGGGTTAACAGTATCCCCAGAGGTTAGTGGAAGTGTTCTGGGTTAACAGTGTCCCCAGAGGTTATTGGAAGTTCTGGGTTAACAGTGTCCCCAGAGGTTATTAAATGTATTTATGGGTTAACAGTGTCCCCAGATAATATTATATTATGATATGGATTTATCATGGTTTACTAAAATTGTGAAACTCACCAACTATTCGTAGTTGACCCGTTTTCTCACATGCTTTTCAGGTACAATTTAGATGAAGTGATTGCTTACGTGCTAAGTGCTTGATGTGTGTAAGATTTGTGTGCGGGATGTTAGGATACATTTTAACAGATAGAATTATGTATCGTATTGTAAGATGTGTGTATCACCTAGACGGTAATGAAATACAAGATAATGTAATTTTGAAGTATATTAATGCATTCAGTTTCTTTATAAACAATGTGGTTGATATCAGAGGTGTCTGTCGCATCCCGTTTACGTTTCCGCTGCGGTTGCGGGGTGTTACAGAACTTGGTATCAGAGCCATTGGTTATAAAAGAATTAGGATGTCTTTAAAAGATACCTAAAATATAACCAGTAGCTCAAGTATTATAGGATCTGAATATCAACTAATAATTTATAGTGACGAGGTCTGGATGAACTTGGATGGACAAGTGAGTTGTTATGGTCCGGAACATAATAACAGACTTGTCCGCACGAGGGAATTCAGGGGAAGTCACGGGGTACATTAATAGGTAAAAATGGCAACATATGTGTAAAGTATATGATATTATTTATGTGTGCTAATGTGTATATATATATACACGTGCATATCTTGTGGGTACATGTATTGAGAAATGGGACCCGGATAAGGAACCGGGGGATGAAATAATATAAGTACCGAGGATGCCGAAATTTCTAAGAGTATCGGTTGATGATGAGTCTGACTTATCGGGTCATAATTATGATAGTACCAAGTTAGATCTCCCGTTTGACATTAACCAGAAATATCTAGTAACCGTCACTCACAACCAAAATTGATGAATCCCTTACCCTACCAACACCGGTACCGTATATCCTAATAACCCTAGATGTTCACCCGAACCGTCGACCCTCACGTACGGACGGATCCGTACCTGAACCCATTCTTATTCCATTAAGGTAAATAAATAAATAAAATAATAGTAATAATAAATTTGATAATAAATCAGCAAATGAAAATAATATATAGAAATATATATGTATTTCTCACTCTCAAACATATGAGTCATACCACCTCCAGATCGAGAATTACCGATTTCAACGAACCTAGAACGCCTGAGGACATTGACTGAGCAAGTGATAGAGATTCCCATAATAGTAATTAATAATATTTGAAGGCAACCCATGTTGCGCGATTACCTTGAACCTTGCAACTCCCTATGTTATCCTTATATCCGTTAGATGCCTACGCCCATGTATGCTCGAATAGAATGATTACCCATACACAAAGAGGTGTTGGAGTCATTATAGCATAGTTGGTTGTTCGTTCGTAGATGGTATACCGTGTATGCCGGATATACAAATAGACACGGATATTATAACTCCGTGGTACGTAATCGTTTGGTGCTCACGGTGAGCATGTATCGGTTATGATGACATGCAGAAGGATATTGAAATCAAGCCTGTTAAACATTAATTTTTGTTGAGAAAGATCTATACGTCGGTTGGTGACAAGGATTATGAAACATATTTGAACGTTAACCGACGTCAGGTTAAGTCCATATGTTATTATATTTGTGGGACATATATATTAGATACAGATATGTGTAATATGTATGATAATATTTGGTGTGTATGTGTATCTGCTGTCATGATTGAGCTGGTAACGAGTTATACGGTGAGATTAGTATTGATTACTGCGTACGGGATGAGTACGGCAGAATGACATAAAAAGAGTAACTCCAATGATGGAGATTGATATGATTCAGTTGATTGCTCAAAGATAGCAGATGATGATACCGAACGTCGTATCACAGATCACTGCTAGTGTTGATGCAAATGTGATCACAGAATTATAGATCGAGCAATCATATGATTATGAATATTTCAATTCTTAGTGTTATTACTAAGAGTGTTAATGTCCCACCAAATACTATTATGACTACAAGTATTAGTTATAAACTAAACATGAATGGTAGTCGTAATGAATTAGATCCGGTATGAAGGACGTGTTTATTGGTTGTGTTAAGGGGATTATTAATGGTTTACTGTTGGTAAGGGGAGGAATAGATTAGCGAGTAGATAGAAAAGATCGAAATGGTTAAGGATATTGGTAAGAGTCTAGAACATTGTGTAGTGAAATATGCTACAGATATGTTGGGAGATTATGTTGTATCGTGATGGAACACGATGGTACAAAATTATAGTTAGAAAATTTTTGTTCAGATAATATGGTCAGGATTTAAAATTCTTGTGCTAGAGCACTTTTATTCGAGTAATTGAGTTCTGAGATTTGAAACTGAGCTATGAAAGATAGAAATGTTGTGTGCTGATCACTTAGAACAAGCTAATCGTTTAAAGGAATTGTCATGTCTGGTAACATGGCTAATTACTCCTGAAACTAAGCGAAGTAAGCGCAATATTGGGGACTAACTCCATCGATAAGGAGTATAGTCAATCCTGTAAAATATACAACCTTTGGAAGGGTTGTGTCACAAGCCAGCATTGATATATTTGACTCTATGAGAAGTGGACTGGAAGGACGTTAGGTGAAACGTTGAGTGTTACAGAAGAGAAGTGATAAAGGCATAGTGCAAGATAGGCCTTTGAATAAGTAGGTATGTCCTACAACCCAGAATTATACTGAGACTAGTTCTGGTGTGAAACATGAACCGCATGAAGGGTCATTCCCTAAATGTGGAAAATATGGTTATCGGCAGGAAGAAGAATGTCGAGTGATAGTAGGCCACAGGTGTGGTAAAGATGGACGTAATGCCCTAATTGTAGAACCAATTGAAGCCAGGTGAACCGACAACCCCAACCCATTCGTGTACAACCACTCCGAACCCAACAACTTCAATAACAATCCATCCGAAGAAATCAAATTATGCCAAACAGTTGTACTTGCTATGAATGTGGCAGTACAGAATGTTTCAAGTGAGATTGCCCAAAGTTGAACCAAGGTGTTGTGGAAGATGAACCTCATGACAAGCATCAACCTCTGATCAAGCAAGGAACCGTGTGTTGGTACATGTATGTCAGTAGTTCATAGTCTAACGTTTGTAATCGAGTCTGTAATGTAATTATGTTTTTGATTATGTTTATGTTTATGTAACGAGCGAAGTTGTCAACAAGTTCGCTTAGGCGGACTTGTTGAACAAGCGAAGTTATGGACAACTTCGCCTGAGGCGAAGTTGTCGTGTTTATATATACTGTTCACCGTAACAGTTGGAGAGTGTTCGTGAGGTTGGTTAGGGTTCGTTTCAGTTGATTAGTTCGAGAGTTACGTGTTTACAAGTTAGAGTCTGTAATAGTGACCTCGTGTCACGTGTTCGGGTTATCAATATAACGTGTTTCGGTTATTGCTCGTGTGTTTGTTTTATACATATTCTACGCTCGTATCTACCTACGCAGGGATTCCGCACCTGCGCAGATAGCGACATCCCGTGTACGATCCGTCCAGGAACCTACAATTGGTATCAGAGCCATCGGCTCGATTGTGAGGTTCGGGATTTCACGCGGGTGTAGAAAACGTCTCGTTTGACCTATTCACGGGACGAGTTTTTGTTCGTATTGAGTTCTAATCACTATATACAGTCATTTTCAAGCCTTTACAACGACCGGAAACTGCAGAATCATCGACAACAGATCTGAATATTTTCAGTGTTCATCGGGCGAAGTTACTGTTCTTCAGGCGAAGTTGCCGTCACTGAAAGTAGGGTTTCGGCGAAGATATAAGGTTAAGCGAAGTTATTCACAACTTCGCTTGCCTCATAAGTTCGCCTAAGCGAAGTTATCCTCAACTTCGCTTACCTGCTAAGTTCACCTAAGCGAAGTTATCCTCAACTTCGCTTACCTGATAAGTTCGCCGAGTCACACGAATTTAAGAATTTTTCCAGCGAAGTTAACACTTAAGCGAAGTTATTCTTAACTTCGCCTTTAGTACTGTTTGGACAAATTTTTGAATTTTTCGGGTTTTTGAGAAGATGTCGCAAATTAACATCTCTGAATTGGTGAAAATGGAAGTCGAAGCGGGGTCAGCCACTAAGGCCCCAAGGCTGTTAAAAGGAACCGACTTTGTTGCATGGAAGGATCGGTTTATTCAGTATATTAAATACCAGGATGCAAAGATGTGGGTGTGCATCCAGGATGGATATATTCCACCGACCATGGAATACGAAGGTCGGGATGTGATAAAGAAGTACAGCAAGATGGAGGAAGAGGAGAAGAAGATGTACGAAGCCGAAAGCAAGGCTCACGCAGCTATCACTATGGCTCTTCCACAGGAGATCCTTCATACTTTCAGAAAGTATACATCGGCTCGAGAGCTTTGGGATGCTCTTGAAAATAGATTCGAAGGGAACGTGGGTATTCGTGCCTCGAAGATTAAACTGTTGAAGACTCAGTTCTCTGTCTTCAAATATTTGAAGAACGAATCTCTGGATGATATTATCACTCGATATTATCATCTAATGACAGAGCTAAACAACTATTCGATTGCTTAAAGAGAAGAGGAGATAGTTGAAAAGCTTCTCGATGCTCTCCCACCGAAGTGGGAAATGTACACAGTTCTGATGAGGGAAGACAGAGACTTTCCTAATTGTGATTTGGAGACAGCAGTAAACAAGCTCAGAACCTTTGAGCTTAATATGGTTCGTAAAGAGACACCAACAGATCAGATTCAAGACCCTGGTATGTATGGTGCCAAACTTAACTCAGGCTCAAGTTCGAAGCCTGAATCTGCTGCTTACTACTCCAAAGGAGAGTCAGGTTCTAACTCTTCTCATGAAGGAAACGTTTCAGTAAACATAAACGGTGATGTTTGCTTTGTTGCTGGAGGTTCAAGTGCTTCGAAACCTCAAACATCCAACAGTAGTTTCTCTCCCAGTGCCTCAAGCAATAACTATTCCAAGATGCCAATGAGTGTCAAATCTGCTGAAGAGCAGTTTGCAGTCTATGCATCTTTTATTGCTTCATATGAGAACTACATACAAGGGAAGATTGTGGACCCTGCTGTTTTGGATGAGGATTATGACCAGATCGATGCTGATGATCTGGAGGAGATGGATTTGCAATGGCAAATGGCCATGATAGTGAGGCGAGTCAAGCGTTTCATGAATAAGACGGGGAGAAAGTTTGTTGGTGGTAGGCCCGGATTCGACAAGTCTAAAGTGAGGTGCTATAACTGTCAACAGTATGGGCACTTTGCTAAAGAATGCAGAAACGAGAGAGTTGAACGGGGTCAAGGCCGGTCTGCACAGCCTACTGGGATTAGTAAAGAAGTCAATGCCATGTTGTCTAGAGAAGCCGGTGAATACAACTGGAACATGCATGCGAATGAAACTGGTGAGCAGGCTAATATGGCTAAGGTAGAAAATGAAGATTGTGAGAAGATGACTGGAGAGGAGAAAGCTACTGGTAAGGAGAAAGCTTTCATGGCAGATAACGATAGTCAACCCTCCGAGGTAAGTTCTGAACCTGTTTGTACAAAATGTGAGAATTTGTCTGAGCAACTTGCTACCATAACTGATCAGTATGTTCGTTTAGATGCTGAATTTAAAACTCTTAAAGAAGATCATCATTTTACTAAGGCAAGAGAAAACAGTTACAAAGTTAAAATAAAAGCATGTGAAAAAGATGTCAAAAGCTTAAAAACTAAACTTGCTGAAAAAATTGATGTAATTGACTTAAGTTATGAGGTTTTAGAAGAAAAGACTAAACTTATTGCTGAACGAGAAAAGCAGATTGCTGACCACCAGGTGAAAGTGGTGGAACTGAACCGAAAACTCGAGCAGTTCCGAAATTCCTCAGCTATTCTAGATCACCTCGTTAGTGATCAAGGTACCTCTGCAAAGAGGGGAGGAATTGGTTATCACGAGGTGCCACCACCTTATAACCACAACTACACTTTCAACCCTAGTATTCAGAAATCTGTGGATTTTGAAGTTCCTCAGACAGTTCCAATCAAGGTTACATGTAAAGAACCAACTGTTAGTAATGGCGAAACTAGTTCGCCTGTTTCTAGTGTAAATATTTCTGTTACGAGTCCAGTCTCATCGGATTCGGATAAGTTGTCCGAATCAGGTAAGACGAAAGAGAAGGTAGTGTTACCCACTGGTGGAGATAAAAATAAATCTTCTAAAAAGAGTACTCTACTCAACCCGTATGTCCCACCTTATGTGAGACGAACGGCTGGTAACACAGCCTCTACATCCAAACCAACATTTGAAAAGAAAATGGAGAGTAGGTGTTGCTTTAGATGTAATAAATTAGGACATCTTGTTGCAGATTGCTCTCTGACGCCGAGATACAGAGGTGTGAGGCCAAATAAAACTGAGAATAAGCATCAGTTTGATACTGCTAAAAATGAAAACTTTTCAAAATGCCAAAATGTAACTAATTCAAGTTTTCATAAAAACAAACCTCAGTTTTTCAACCAAACCACAAGATATAACACTTTCAATTCACATAGGTTTGGAAGGCATCACACTCAATCTTCAAGGAGATTTCCTAAAAGGACTTACAGGAATTATCCTGATGCTAACTTTGGAAAGCCAGGGTACGGGACGTATCGATCCAAGACCAATTGGTCTTGGGTCCCAAGATTCTAATTCTCTGTTTTATTGTGCAGGAACAGTTGAACAGGGCTGCCCACAGTCTTTGGATTGTAGATAGCGGCTGTTCCCGGCACATGACGGGCAACAAACACTTGTTGCAAGACTTAAAACCTGTTCAGGGAGCGAGAGTTAGTTTTGCTGGTGAAAGCGGAGGAAGAATTACTGGTAGAGGTACAGTGTCAAATGGAAGGATGACACTTGAGAATGTGAATTTTGTGGAGGAATTGAAGCACAATCTGCTGAGTGTGTCGCAGATTTGTGATAAAGATTACACTGTCCATTTCACGAAGAATGAAGCAATCGTGTTGAAGCCTGGTTTCCAGATACCAGACGAGTGGATAGTAATGAAAGCTCCACGTGAAACAAATACATATGTGATGGATATGAGGTCTACTGAAATGGCCACGGGAGAATCTTGTTTAATGACGAAAGCAAGCGAATCGGAATCTGAATTGTGGCACAGGAGAATGGGGCACATTCATCTTCGGAAGATGAACTTCATTGTCAAGAATGGGCTTGTGTTGGGCGTTCCCTTAAAAAGTTTTAACTTTGAAGACAAATGTATAGCATGCAAGAAGGGAAAGCAACACAAGAAATCCCATCTCACCAAGAAGGTCAACTCTATTGCCGGTACTCTAGAACTACTTCACATGGATCTCTTCGGTCCCGTGAATGTAAAAAGTCTAGGAGGTACTTCTTACTGCTTGGTGATCACTGATGACTACTCGCGATATTCGTGGGTATATTTTCTGAAATCGAAAGATGAGACGGCTCAAATGGTGAAGAATCTAATTACAAAAGTTGAGAACGTCATGAGTAAATCAGTTAAATACATCAGAAGTGACAATGGAACAGAGTTCAAGAACTTTGAAATGGAAATCTTCTGTCTTCAGAAAGGAATTGAACATCAATACAGCGCTCCGTATACTCCGCAACAGAATGGAGTGGCTGAAAGGAAGAACCGAACTTTAATTGAAGGAGCCAGAACTATGCTGGCAGATTCAAAACTTCCTGTGATATTCTGGGCTGAAGCAGTTGCTACAGCCTGCTATGTTCTGAATAGGGTGTTAACCGTTAAGAGACTTGGAAAAACATGTTACGAGCTTATGCATGGAAGGAAGCCCAACTTGAGCGGTCTTGAACCATTCGGGTCTCCTTGTTCGATTTTGAAGACTAATTCGAAATTTGGTGAAGTAGCCGATGAAGGAATCTTAGTCGGTTATGTTGTTGGGACTCCCAACAGACGGGTCTTCAATACGTCGACTTGCAAGGTGGAGGTGGTGTGTAACACCGACATTACTAGTTACCAATCGCCAAAACCAAGCAATGGACCTGCTGAGCTTTTCGACTATGTTAAGCTGTTTAAGTCATTTAACATCCCTAATTTGGAAATTTCTGAAGAAGAAGAAAGAATTGCGTCGAAGATGATACTTGATGAGGAAGAGAATCTATTGCAACGACAGCTTATTGAGAAAAGTCAACCTTCCACATCAAACACTATTGATACCCCTGCTGCCTTACCTGAAGATGAGTTTATCAATCCATTTCACTCTCAGCCAGAAACAACCATTGATGAGATCTCTTCAAATTTGGAAGATAATTTGCATGTCGGTGCTGTTCCGACCACGAGAATTCACAAAGATCACCCATTGGAGAATATTATAGGTGATGTGTCCTCCAGTGTACAAACCAGAAGTAGCTTGAATGAGCACACCTGTGTTTATACAAGCATTAAAGAAACGGGTATAATGAACGAATGTTTGTACTCCTGCTTTATTAGCCAGATTGAACCGAAAAATTATCAAATGGCTCTTAAGGACAGCTCGTGGGTCGAGGCCATGCAAGAAGAGTTGGCTCAATTCGAGAAGATGGAAGTCTGGACTTTGGTTGAAAAACCAAGGAATGTGCATGCTATAGGCACAAAATGGGTGTTTAAGTGCAAGAGGGATGAAAAGGGGATTATCATTAGAAACAAGGCAAGGCTGGTTGTTAAAGGTTTTAATCAGCAAGATGGTATTGATTACAATGAGGTGTTCGCTCCTGTCGCCCGGTTGGAAGCAATAAGATTGTTTTTGGCGTTTGCTGCATGTAAGAGAATGAAGGTGTTTCAGCTAGATGTGAAGAGTGCGTTTTTAAATGGGAAAGTTGATGAGGTTGTGTATGTTGAGCAACCTCCGGGTTTTCCTAGCCCAGACTTCCCAGATCACGTATACAAGTTGAGCAAGGCGCTGTATGGATTACATCAGGCACCTCGTGCCTGGTATTCAACGTTATCGGACTACTTGCTCGAGAATGGTTTTGAAAGGGGTTTAATTGACAGCACACTGTTCGTGAAGAGAGAAGGAAGCGACTTCCTACTAGTTCAAGTCTACGTGGATGACATCAT
Organism: Bidens hawaiensis; assembly: GCF_021521415.1. Lineage (NCBI taxonomy): Eukaryota > Viridiplantae > Streptophyta > Magnoliopsida > Asterales > Asteraceae > Bidens > Bidens hawaiensis. Next base: position 10,881 of record NW_027501039.1, on the reverse strand, counting down.
ATTTGCTGCATCAAGAGTATCCATGTGTCAAGATTTTAAGGATGTCATGAAGAAAAGGTTCGAAATGAGTGCTATGGGAGAACTAACTTTCTTTCTAGGATTGCAGGTTGATCAGAAGAAGGACGGGATGTTCATTCATCAGACGAAGTACGTTCATGATGTGCTCAAGCGATTCAAGATGGAGGACAGTTCTCCATATGACACTCCAATCTGCGTCAATCACAAATTGGGCGCTGAATCAGACGGTGACGCAGATGTGGACCCAACTCTGTATCGGGCGATAATAGGTTTATTAATGTATTTAACTGCTTCTAGGCCTGATATAATGTTTGCTGTTTGTCTTTGTGCACGTTTTCAGGCAAATCCGAAAGAATCTCATTTGAAAGGTGCAAAGAGGATACTACGGTATCTCAAGGGCAAGCCGAAGCCAGGGTTGTGGTACCCGAAGGGAGGAGACGTGGAACTGGTTGCTTATACTGATTCTGATTATGGAGGGTGCAATCAGAGTCGGAAGTCGACAACAGGAGGATGTCAGTTTCTCGGTGGAAGATTAGTTTCCTGGCAGTGCAAGAAACAGACGTCAGTTGCAATCTCAACATGTGAAGCTGAATATATGGCAGCATCCAACTGCTGTTCACAGGTTTTGTGGATTCAGCAACAATTGCGTGACTATGGTCTGAATTTCTTACTCACTCCTATTTTAATTGATAACACTGCAGCCATCTCAGTAATTAACAATCCCGTGAAACATAGTAAAACCAAACATATTGACATTCGTCATCATTTCATACGGGATTGTGCTGAGAAGAAACTGATTAAGATCGAAAAAGTCGATACGCTCGAGAATTTCGCTGATTTATTTACAAAAGCGTTTGATAAATCCAGATTTCAAAACCTAATTGAGCTAAACGGGATGATCAATCCCGAGTAACCATGCTTTTCTTTTGTGTCTTAAAAAAAAAAAAAAAAAAAAAAAAACAACGTCACTAATCGCTTAAAATTATGTCGGTTATCTCAGTTGGAAGGACATGTCTTAGGATATGTTTTGGTCCTCATCTTCTACTTGTAGATTTTGAGGATAGCCATTAACCAGATGACTGAAAGTGACCGGGGCGATTTATGATGTGTTTTCTTTCTATCGCTGAAAATTAGTCGTTCATACTTAGTTAGAAGAACACATACCTGTATGTGGTCGGTCCAGTTGATCCATTGGATCTTCAGGATTGCCGTTTACCTGAAAACTTTGACGTGAACGGGGCGATTGAAGTCAAAATTTTTTTGGGAAATGAAATTACTTTTCAAGTCTGTTACTTCGTATGAAGTAAATGTGCTATGTTTAACAGAAAGTTGATCCAACCTTGGAAAATGATATATATACTGATTGTGTGTGCTTAACTAGTGAAGTTATTAGGCTTAAAAGACTTTAGGACAGTCATTGTATGTCATGGTAATGTTTTATGGTGCGTAAAAGTGTATGTGATATTAACTTAAATTACTCGATTTTACGTGGAAACTCCTTAAGAGTTTTGAATGTCTTCATGCATTTCTTTCCGAATGATAGGCAGAAAAGCGACTACCCAGTCATACACGAGCCCGTAAGTGTTCTGATTCCCGTGAAGAAAGCATTTCAAGACACTGCAGTGATCCAGATTCGGGACTTGCAGTGGTTTAGTACTCCGAAGTCTATAAGTATGTGTGGATAAAAAAAAAAATATTTTTAAGTACTTATGAGTTATTGTAACAATCAAGACTTCTCAATTCTGGAGTAAGAAGAGAACGGGAAGCAGACAACGAGTATCTACAAGTTAATCAGACACTATGGGTCGAAGTCAATTCGGGGTGACTTGGGTATAGCCAAATATGCTTTGAGAATAGATAGAAGGCTTCATTATCTCTGAGTTGTTGCCCACTTAAATTTTGAGCTAAATTGAACCTTAATCCGTATCACAGAAACGATGAAAACCATTTAAGTTATTTCCATGCTTACAACCTGTTTCTCTATGTCATAATACGGCTAAACACGGATCTATATGACAGTCACGTAGTGAGTGTGATTCCTGTTAGGATCTTTTCTAAAAACATAGTGGTCCCTGACTAGACCGAAATTTGATCCCTTATTTCGTTAAATTTTTATAAGTTTTTCTATTTTTTGTAGTTGTATTATTTTATATCTGGTTACTTAGACTTGATCATTTTTGTTTAACTCTTTATGAAACTTTCAAATGTTAATTGCAAAATGTTCAAACTTAAAGGGTTGATTTTGAAATTATAGGCGAAGTTCTTGAATCCGGCGAACTTATGCTTAACTTCGCCTAGGCGAAGTTATCCGTAACTTCGCCTGAACTACACTGACCCTATATAAAGATTATTAAACAGTGATTTTCATTATTTTCAAAATTCTCAGCGAACTTAAGCTCCGGATTTTCCGGCGAACTTAAGAGATTTCCGGCGAACTTGTGTTTATCTCCGTTTTCGATCTTTGCTTCTAGTTTCTATTATCATTGAGGGTATGTGTTGTCGATATCTCTCACAAACTTGTTCGTTCTTGATCGTTTTTACCCGGTTCGAGACCTCGGGTCGTCGGACCTTCAAAACCGAAATCTTAAAAACTTGTGTTAACGTGTGCATAGACATCCTTTTCAACTTCATATCCTTAATATCATGTGTATTGATGTCCTTGATCGTCGAACTTAGCCGAAAACACCGGATTTCCGGTGTTGGAATCCTAACAGTCGCCGATTAAGTTCAGGCGAAGTTAGGGTTTAGGCGAAGTTATCCACAACTTCGCCTGGGGCTTAATTTCTCCTAAGGCGAAGTTATCCACAACTTCGCCTGAAGCTTAATTTCGCCTAACACTTATCTTCGCCTGAGGCGATGTTGTGATAAGGCGAAGTTATCTTCAACTTCGCCTAAACCAATTTGTTTAACAGTTATTTAGACGAACTTACAGATGAAGCGAAGTTGTTCCCAACTTCGCCTCACCTTTAAGTTCGCCTATACAGTTTTAATCACAACTTCGCTCATGGTATAACGCGAACTTGTTAGTTGCTTAACAGTTATCTAACTTGGTTCGTTTAGTGCAGATATGGATGCTGTTGGCGGTGCTGGCGGTGATGACGGTAATGATCAAAGACAGTTCTTTCCAGCGCATAACCAGTACATCATGTTAGACCCAGACGCAAGTGGCGTGGAGGACTACAGGGAAATAATCACATTTCTCCTGCGCTCAAGGATCTTCCATGCGATCACGAATACCCTGCCTATTTCACTACCTAACATTGAAGACTTTTGGCAGTCGGTAGAGTATGATTGCCGGGTTGAGCCCCCGGTGATGCGAGCAACCGTAAATGGTCATGTTGTGCAGTTCTCTTCAGAAGATATACGGTTGGCTTTGCAGTTTGGAGAAGAAACGAGGGATGACCCAACGGAGTTCGTCGCTCCTTTTCGTGATGGGGCATATCTCAGGATGGGTTATTCAGGTCCGTTGGGGGACACGCAGAGGAGAAAAGGATTTTTGTTTGATCAGTGGCGCTTCCTAATGCACGTCTTGATCGTGTGCATGTCTGGGAGGAAGGCAGGAACTGATGGAATGGGCGCGAGGATGCAGTCTGCCATGACTGCCCTGACTTACAACAGAAGATATTCATTTAGTCAGCTGATATTTTACGAGATTGATCGTCAGAGGAGGGCTGTGGTGCGTGAGCGATTTATTATGTATCCTCGATTCTTACAAATGATTCTCAATCATGTGGCTCCGTTGCTACCTCAGAGACGCCCTATTAGATACGTTGAATGTGTGACGAAGCGTATCTTTGCTCAGTGTCGCACTTCTAGCGCACGAAGCAAGCCTGAGCTGCGTCCCAGGCATACTCCACTGTTCGGGTATCTTGTCAACCCGGAGTATGTTCCTACTGGTGGGGACGAGTTCAGAGACCCAAGACCACAACAGGCGGCAGCACCTCATGCTGTATCAGCTGCGCCTGCTGTGCCTACTGCTGAAGACGTCGACCTTGATGCTGCTTTTAGCGGCCAAGGATTGTTTGATATGGATGTCTCGGGTTCTCATGCCATGGATGTTACTAGAGCAGTTACTTCGGTAGCTGACTCCGATCTTGATGAGACATTTGCTGAAGCTAGACGATTGATGGTGTCTAGGGAGAGAACGATTGGGAAGAGGATGAGAACGGTTGACGACGATGACGAGGAAGATGATGAAGAAGAAGCAGTTCAGCTAGTGCTCAGACGTTCAAGAAGAGAACGGACAGGTATGGGTTCGGGAGCTGGAGAAACTTCAAGGCTGGTACGTTTTACTCCACCTGCCTTGTCTAGTATGTCTCTTATTCCTTCTACAGCACAGGTTACTGCCGTCCAGACGTCGACTCCAACAATTGTGTCTCTACCACCTCAATCGCTTACTCCATCGGTGGTAGTAGCACGATTTGTTGAGTCTACAGTCACTACTACTGCAGGGTTACCAAGTGTACCACCTGCGGTCACTTCTGCTGCTGATGTCCCGCCAACTCCAACGCCTACCTCAGACTCCGAAAGGATAGCTTCACTAGAGCGGATCGTAGCTGAACAGTCCAAGACTATTCAAAGCCTAGTGGAAGCAAACCAACTACAGGCCTCCCTCCTGGTCGAGCATGGGAAGATCATAGACGCTATGAAAGCGTTCTTGGCATCTCAGGGGGAGATGAGCTGTAGGGGAGATGAGTTGAGGACAAAACGGAGAGAAGATCATGACGATGATCCCAATGCACCGGAAGGTGCAGGTGGTGAGCTGCCAAGAACTTCTATAGCTCTTGGTACTTCCACAGCTGAGGGGGAGTCTACAAGCGCAGCTGGTGATGATGTGGTAGATATTGATGATGATGATGATGTTGATGATGTAATCGACGCGTTGAAAGAGCTAGATGATGATGATGATTTTATGCTTGAAGAAGATGTGCTGCCGAGTGATGAGATTGAGAAGATCGGTGAGCAAATTATTGTTGAAAATGTGATAGAAGAAGGGGAGATAGTAGATGAAGATATTGAACACGAGATTCCAGAGGTTGAGATGCCCGATATGGGTGATGAGACAGTTGTGGAAGATACTGAATGGGAAGAGCAGCCGAATTGGAAGGAAGGTTGTGCTCAATGGTTCGTAAAGACGAAGAAACCGGCGGTCCCTAAAATGTTCAAAAAGAGTTACAATATTAAGGGATACGCTGAAGCAAAGAAAGGTATTATCTGCTGGATATATGATGAGCAGCTGCGGCTCTTCGTGATCAAAAGATATGACGGGATTCAGTACTTCAGGAGAACTTTGAGATCATTAAACACACTGCCTGAATGTGAGGTTAAAGACTTAGCCAGATTGGGTTGATAAATCGAAGTGACAATAACATGGCTAGAGTCATCGGAAAGATCGTATGGAAAGAGAGCATTAAGGAGAAGAAGTTTGAGCTGCTGAAACCACAAAAGGGGAAACTTGTCGAAGACAAGGATAGAGGTTTGAGAGCTGATGGAAAGCCTTGGATGGTTATGAAGTATAAACTGATCCGGTGCCTTAAAGAAGTACCGATGAAGCTTATGCCCAAGGACGTGCTCAAAGACCTAAAATGGTGGTTCGTGGATTGTGAAACAGCGGAGGCGGTAATGGAAGATGAGGATGAACAAGAAGTACTTAGGGTTTACGACCCGATGCATCTTGTTAATCTATCGCAAGCTGATCTGAAGATGCTCAACGAAAAGAAGATCTTCTACATTCCTGCTTGGAAGGATCAAGCAAGGAAATATCAAAGGGTGGTGTCGGTATGTGTTAGAGAAGGAGCGCACGCGTAAAGATACAAGATTACAAGACTCAAGCTTTGAAGATCAAGATATGAAGCTACTGCCAAGGGGGAGTCTGTTGGTACATGTATGTCAGTAGTTCATAGTCTAACGTTTGTAATCGAGTCTGTAATGTAATTATGTTTTTGATTATGTTATGTTTATGTAACGAGTGAAGTTGTCAACAAGTTCGCTTAGGCGAACTTGTTGAACAAGCGAAGTTATGGACAACTTTGCCTGAGGCGAAGTTATCGTGTTTATATTTACTGTTCACCGTAACAGTTGGAGAGTGTTCGTGAGGTTGGTTAGGGTTCATTTCAGTTGATTAGTTCGAGAGTTACGTGTTTACAAGTTAGAGTCTGTAATAGTGACCTCGTGTCACGTGTTCGGGTTATCAATATAACGTGTTTCGGTTATTGCTCGTGTGTTTGTTTTATACGTATTCTACGCTCGTATCTACCTACGCATGGATTCCGCACCTGCGCAGATAGCGACATCCCGTGTACGATCCGTCCAGGAACCTACACCGTGCTTTTGTGAGTAATTCAAATAAAGCACGTCATGGTCTAAAAGGGGTATTAAGTACGTTGTAGTTTTAAATCAATTGGCTTCAGTGATACTTTTACGGTCGTCGATAGAAGTTAGTTACTGCTAACCTCCTACCCTTTGGAAAGATACCGATTAGTGAAACTATAGAACCCTATACTGTAGATTTGCTAACGGCAAATCCCTAAGGGTTAACTAAATGGTTCGGAATTGTCCTATTATCCTGAACGATTAACCTTTCTTTATTGACCTACGACCCGTAAAGTTAAGAAGTTGTGACGTGATAGTTAACATGGATTGGCTAACTCAACATGAAGCTGAAATCAAATATGAAAAGAAGATGATTAGAAGCTCTCATTCGGACGATGAAGCGATTAGATACAGAGAAAAGTGTACGGTATTATGTTACCACTCTAATCTCATCTTGAGGTGTTATAATATTTACGACAAGAAGACGTGGTATACTTAACAAACTCGATTGCCAAGGTATTTAAAAGAAAACATATAGAAGATATCCCGATGATACGCGAATTCCACAAGTTTTCCCAGAAAAACTTCCTGGATTACCGCCAACCCGACAGGTCGAATTCAGAATCGATTTAATGCCTCAAGCTGGCCCTGTTGCTAAAGCACCCTACCGACTTACACCGTCTGAAATGCAAGAATTGTTGGATAAGATTTTATACGACCTAGTTAGTCACCATGGGGTGCACCAGTTTTAATTGGGAAATGAAGGACGGAAGTGTTAGAATATGTGTTGATTAGGGAGAATTGAATAAAGTGACGATCAAGAATAGGTATTCACTTCTTCGAAGTAAATGATCTGTTTAACCAACTGCAAAGGGGGATTTATCTTTAGAAAATTGATCTTATATATAGTTATCACCAAATGAAAAATCCAAGAGGAGGACGTTGCAGCAACAGCGTTGCGGACTCACTACGGCCATTATGAATTCTTATTCATGCCGTTCGGTAAATGCGCAGGCAGTATTCATGGAACTCATGAATCGAGTCTGTAAACCTTACTTTGACAAATTTGCCATAGCATTCATTGATGATATTTTGATATATTCGCAACGTAAGGAAGAGCACGTACGACGATTAAGGAAATTTGTGGAAGTGTTAAAACAAGAAGAGCTATACGCGAAGTTTTCAAAATGTGATTTTGAATAAAGAAGGCATAATCCCTTGGTCATGTTGTAAAGCAACAAAGATTTCACAAAGATCCAAATAAGATAGAAACCATTAAAATTGTGCCAAGCGCCGAATTTAAGTCTCTCCGATGGAGACGATGGTTTTGTCGCGTATTGTGACGCATCGCGTAAAGGGTTAGGATGCGTGTTGACGTAGTATAATAAGGTTATAGCTTATGCTTCCCGACAGTTAAAAGTACACGAGTAAGATTTCACTACTCACGACTTAGAACTGGGAGCGGTTATTTTCGCACTTAAAATGTGGAGACATTATCTCTACGATACGAAGTGCACCATCTTCACCGATCATAAAAGTTTGCAGCACATATTTGATTAGAAGGAACTGAATAAGAGGCAACGAAGATGGGTCGAGTTGTTAAGCGATTATGACTGTGACATCCGTTATCACCCTGGCAAGGCTAACGTCGTAGCCGATGCCTTGAGTAAGAAAGATCGGGTTAAGCCATTGCGAGTGCAAGTGCTGGGGATGATAGTCCAGTCGAACCTTCGAACCTGATTCGAGTCGCTCAACGTGAGGCATTGAAAGAGGAACAATTGGAAAAGAAGGAACCTTACGGCAATGAGGAGAATTTCGAACAGCGCGTGGACCTAAATTCTATACTTCAAAAATCGGGTTTGGATCCCGACCCTCCATGACCTTCGTGAATTAATCATTGACGAAGTGCATAGATCGAAATAATCCATACATCCGGGATCGGATTTGACTATTGATGATACGGATATCTGAAAAGATTTTTATTAATGGCCGAGTTTGGAGAAAGATATGGTTACGTGTGTTGGTGAATATTGAGTTATGCCAGAGATAAGGCTGCACACCGAAAACCCTAGGGAACGCCACGACGACAGAAAATTCGCCAATGATAGTGGGAATATATTACAATGAATTCTTGCCCAAATTCCTGATGGTGAAATGGTATCTCGTCGTGGAGTACCATTTTCAATGATCTCAGATCAAAATAGTCATCCTACTTCCATTATTGGAAGGCGGGGAAGGAAGCATCGAGAGCTTGAAGCTTTCTATGGGTGAAGTAATTATCACCAATTTGTAAATTGAAAATGGGCATCAATCAAGCCATAAGATTTGAATTGATTCGAGAAACAACCAATCGGATTTATAATATTTAAGATGAGTTGAAAGCATCGCGAGATTTGCAAAAGATTTATGCCAACATTCATAGGAAACCATTGTCATTGGAAAGAGGTGACAAGGCATTTTTAAAGGCATCACCTTAGAAAGGTGATATGAGGTTTGCCAAAACCGAAAATAGCTCCTTAATATATTGGGCCTCATGAGATTATCTCCATGATTGGTCACTTAATTTATTGATTAAAGTATTCTAGGGGCTAAGTACTATACATGATATTTTGCCATGTATACGGATTGAAAAGTGCCTAAGCGATGAGGCAACGAAAGTACTAGTAATAGAGGTACTCATAGAAGACATGTTTGATATCATAACTAATTCCGTAGAGATAGTAGACGGGAAAACTAAACAGTTTGGACATACCAAGCGTTATTAATTAAGATTAAGTGGAAATTCACAGCGAGGACCAGATTATACTTGGTAACGCGAGGGTGAATTCTGAAGGGAAAACCCCCCACCTTTCTCTCGAAAGGAGATAGTGGGCGTGTAAAATTTCGAGGACGAAATTTCTTAACGGGGGGAGAATGTAACGATTCCGACGAAACCAGGTATACCCTAACCGGTAGACGTTAGTTACGTCATATGTAATGTCGGGTACAAGTGTTACCATGGTAATTATACGAGAATACATGGTTCATTGTATTGATTGTACGTGAATATATAATTCACCGTATTGAATATGCGATCAAACGATCGATAGTTATTGAAACCCGAATGAATCGAGGGTTCAATTTTAGACGAGATATATGATATTTAGTGATGTTACGAAGTATTAAAGCTTCGGGATAAGTGGATTAAAGCACAGAAAAAGGATTTCGATTTAATAGTACGTCGGTACGTTAAACGAAACCTTTAATACCAAACCGAGCAAGAGACGATCGATCAAGCCGAAAAAGATGCGTAATAACTGATAATATGACGTTTTAAGTTAATAAATGTCATGGATTAAGTTTTTAAATCGGTTTTATATAAATTTAAATTTTTAGACCAAAAACGACCGTTTTAGCCTCGTTTTAAGCCGAATTAAACATTTAACCGAGAAACGAACTGAACCAGATTATCCAAAACATTATCCAGATTTCGGAAATCCAAGTTTGTGGCCAAGAATGAACTTGTGGGTCCCACCCCACCCCATTAACATTCCGATCGGCCTCCATGGCCCTCATTTTCTTTTTTTTTCTTTTTTCAATCAACAATCCACAAACTTCATCAAATCCTCTCAACTCCTTGATCAAAAACTGAGACTTTTAACAAGAAAAACTAAGGTAAAGATCGAATTATATACGTTTCCATCTTCGTTTCTTGAGTTTGTTTGCAAGAAAATGAGGTTTCAATGATGAAAACCGATTCTTGCATGATCAAGTGATGTATACGAGTTATACAAGGGATCTCGGTCCAAGAAATGAGTTAAACGAATCAAAAACGAATTTTTACGGTTAAATCTTTGTTTTTAGTATCATAACCGTAACTATGAAAGAAATGGCTTGATCGTGAGTGTAACTTGCTTGGTATTGTGGTATGTTGTTTGTAGGCTCTGTATTTAGTGGTAGATAAGGCGGAAAGATGAGTTTGTAGCTTGTAGTGGCGGAAAACGAAAGGTATATTCGGTTATGTTCGGTTTTGGGAAATTTGGACAGATTGTTGATGCTTTAGAGTTAGGTCATGAAATTTTACAGAGGTGTTAAACACATGAAAAGATGAGTTCTGTGAATTTTTGGTAAGTTTTTGGATAAAGGATGAATATTTAGTGAATTTAATGCTCGGTTTTGGCCAAAAATGGTGAAAAATAGTTAATTATCATGAAAAAATCTGGAAAATTTCAGATAAGCTTTTCATATCATGTATAAGTCACACACAAAATTTGAGGTCCGTTGGAGAAGTCTAAGTAGACTTTTCGGTTAAACGAGTTCTAGGGATTTCTAGCTCGGTTTTGGAAAAAGGGCATGTAAAAGAAGATTATGGTTCTGGAAAAATTACAGGGGACTATGTGGATGGCAGGGGACATCCAGGAAAAATTTGGGATTTTTCTAAGGTCGTTTGGTATTTACGACATATTTAGTGTTTAAATGATGTTTAAAAATAGATAAATAAATTTTAAATATAAGAATTAATTCTGGAAATATTTTTATAAAATTCCCCACTATTAAAAAGTGATTTGTGCA
>NW_027501038.1:0-48419 GCF_021521415.1 Bidens hawaiensis | reverse complement strand
TGATTATGGGACAAGAATGCAAGGAAACCCTCAAAACAAGCGGGCTCGTCCGAATACCCGAAGTTATGCCATGACCAGTTCTAATGTAAAACAAGAGACCTATAAAGGGACGTTACCGAAGTGCAGAAGATGTAACTTTCATCATGTGGGTGATTGCAAACCGATCATTTGTCAAAAGTGTGAAGAACGGGACACTATGCCCCAACTGTAGAACCCCCACCAACACTGTTAACCGTCCACCGCAATCAACTCAACTACCTCGACCTCAACCAACCCGCCCACAACTCAACCAACAAACCCCACCTACCACGAACCTCCGTGCCTGCTATGAATGTGGCAGTACGGAACACTTTCGAAGATACTGCCCCAATTTGAACCCGGTACAGTGAGAAGGCAGAACCAAGCACAAGCATCAACCTCCAACGCAGCTAGGGGACGCGCGTTTGTATTAGGACCGGGTGAAGCACGTCATGATCCGAATGTGGTGACAGGTACATTCTAGTTTCGGGTCAGTATGCTTCAGTTTTGTTTGATACGGGCGCCGATAGAAGTTTCGTATCTGTTAATTTCTTACCTTTATAAAATATGCCGGTTAGTGAACTAATAAAACCATATACTATAGAACTCGCTAACGGTAAGTCTATACTTGTTAACCGAATAGTCCGAGACTGTTCCCTTATCCTAACGACCACCCATTCCTTATTGATTTACTTCCAGTGGAATTGGGAAGTTTCGATGTTATAGTCGGTATGGACTGGCTATCTAAGTATAAAGCTGAAATTGTCTGTAAGGATAAGACCGTTAGGATACCTCTTCCGAATGATGAAGCTATGATTGTTCAAGGTGAGAAATCTGGTACGGTACTAGCCTCTCATATCTCAACTTAAGGCATTGAGATATTTACGCCAAGGTTGTACTTTATACTTGGCAAGTGTAACAGTTAAGGAACCCGAGGAAAAACGAATGGAAGACATCCCAGTGATACACGAGTATTCAGATGTATTCCCCGATGAGTTGCCTGGTTTACCACCGACCCGACAAGTTGAATTCCGTATTGACTTGATACCAGGAGCAGCACCCATTGCTAAGGCACCTTATAGACTTGCACCTTCTGAAATGCAAGAACTGTCCAACCAGTTACAAGAATTACTGGACAGGGGTTTTATTCGCCCTAGTTACTCACCGTGAGGAGCACCAGTGTTATTTGTAAAGAAGAAAGATGGGAGTTTTCGAATGTGTATTGATTACCGGGAATTAAATGAAGTGACTATAAAGAATAGATACCCCTTACCTCGAATTAATGACTTGTTTGATCAGCTCCAAGGTGCGAAGTATTTTTCAAAAATTGATCTTAGATCTGGTTATCATCAAGTAAGAATTCAGGAAGAAGACGTACCAAAAACAGCTTTCCGAACTCGGTATGGTCACTATGAATTTTTGGTATGCCGTCTGGGTTGACAAATGCACCCGCGGTGTTTATGGACCTCATGAACCGAGTTTGCAAACCTTACCTTGACAAGTTTGTGATAGTGTTTATCGATGACATTTTGATATACTCGAGAAGTAAGGAGGAACACGAACAACATTGCGGGAAATCTTAAAATTATTGAGGCAAGAGAAGTTATACGCAAAGTTGTCCAAATGTGAGTTTTGGCTACAAGAAGTACAGTTTTTGGGACACATTGTGAACCATCTAGGGATCCAAGTAGACCCAAGTAAAATTGAGGCCATTAAAATTGGCAAGTGCCTAAGTCACCAAGAGAAATTCGTCAATTCTTAGGACTAGCCGGTTATTATAGAAGATTCATTGAAAACTTTTCAAGTATTGCACAACCTCTAACCCTCCTAACTCAAAAAGATCGAGCATATGAATGGGAGAAGAACAAGAAATGGCCTTCCAAACGTTAAAACAGAAGTTATATGAGGCTCCAATATTAAGCCTTCCAGATGGAACTGATGAATTGGTGTTATATTGTGACGCATCTCGTAAAGGTTTAGGATGCGTACTGATGCAAAGAAAGAAAGTACTAGCATATGCTTTCCCGACAATTAAAAGTACATGAAAAGAAATTATACGACCCATGATTTGGAATTGGGAGCAGTTATCTTTGCATTGAAGATTTGGAGACATTACTTGTATGGCACCAAATGTACCATCTATACTGATCACAAAAGCCTACAACACATATTCGATCAGAAAGAGCTAAACATGAGACAAAGGAGATGGGTAGAACTGTTAAATGATTATGATTGTGAGATTAAATACCATCCGGGTAAGGCCAACGTAGTAGCCGATGCTTTAAGCCGAAAAGACAGAATCAAACCATTAAGGGTACGAGCACTCGGAATGATTGTTCAAAGTAGCCTAACCGAACAAGTTCGCGTTGCACAAGATGAGGCCTTGAAGGCAGATCAGCTAGAAAAAGAAGAACTACATGGAAATGAAAGGAATTTGAGAAGAAAATTGATGAAGTATATTATTACAAAAACCGGGTCTGGATTCCAACACTTCATAAACTCCGAAAGTTGATTCTTAATGAAGCACACAAATCCAAATATTCTATTCATCCAGGTACTGATAAGATGTATAAGGATGTTAAAGAATTTTACTGGTGGCCTGGTATGAAAAAGGATATAGCCGTGTATGTAAGTAAATGTGCAACATGTGCAAGGGTAAAGGCGGAATATCAAAAACCTTCGGGAATGTTACAACAACCCGAAATCCCACAATGGAAATGGAACAAATTACCATGGACTTTGTGACACACCTTCCTAAAACCTCTCGAGGACACAACGCAATTTGGGTAATTGTGGACCGGTTAACCAAATCCGCACACTTTATTCCCATCCGTAACAACTACACCACCGAAAAAACTCGCTCAAATTTACATCGATGAAATAGTATCTCGACACAGAGTACCTCTTTCGATTATTTCCGATCGAGACAGTCACTTTACTTCACATTTCTGGCAAGCAGTACAAGAAGCCTTGGGAACCCGAATCGACCTAAGTACGGCTTACCATCCCCAAACTGATGGTCAATCCGAACGAACCAACCAAACCTTAGAAGATTTACTTCGTGCTTGTGTACTGGACTTCAAAGGGAATTGGGATCAACACCTCCCGCTCATTGAATTCTCTTACAATAACAGTTATCACAGTAGTATACAAGCAGCACCTTATGAAGCTCTATACGGGCGAAAATGTAGATTACCACTATGTTGGACAGAAGTGGGTGATACTCAAATTTCAAGATCCGATTTAATTCAGGAAACCACCGATAAGATTCACCAGGTTAAACAAAAAATTGAAAGCTGCCCGTGACCGACAAAAGAGTTATGCCGATGTTCGCAGAAAACCGTTATCTTTTGAAATAGGTGATAAAGTATTTTTAAAAGTATCGCCATGGAAGGGTGTTATGAGATTTGGAAAGACTAGTAAACTAGCCCCGAGATACATCGGACCTTTTGAGATTGTCGCAAAAATTGGTCCCGTAGCTTACCGATTAAAACTACCCTTAGAACTGAGCACAATTCATGACGTGTTTCATGTATCGAATCTGAAAAAGTATTTGACTGATGAAACGACAATAGTACCACTGGAAGATGTTCAGATCAATGAAAAGCTCAACTTCGTAGAGGAACCGGTAGAAATTGTAGACGGGAAAACCAAACAGTTACGACACAACAAAATTTCATTGGTAAAAGTTCGGTGGAATTCAAAACAAGGACCCGAATATACTTGGGAACGAAAGAACGAATTCCGAAAGAAATACCCACATCTGATCCCTAAAAAGAAAACCGATGACACATTAAATTTCGAGGACGAAATTTCTTAACGGGGGGAGAATGTGACATTCGCGACAAAAACGAGGTACACTATATTCATTACGTAACAAGTAAACGATAAATCGGTTAATTCGTAGTGCTTAAACGAGTAACCGACCGATACTAATTATGACCCGTATACATACTGAGGGGTCATATACGAGTTATATATATATGTTATAGAGGCTAACATATTGATATTTAGGCCCCAGTACGTTTAAAACTCTTTAAACGAAAAAGGTTTCGTTTATCGATACGCTATAAGCTTAAACGCAATCGTTAATATCAAAACAAGCATTGTAGCATCCGTTAAGCCGAAAAAGATTTATAAAACACTTATATGACATGTTCTAAGCAATCCGTGAAAATATTTTGGAATTTTACAACGAGTCAGTACGTTTTTCTTATTTTACAAAAATAAGCTGAAAAACACTCATTTTTGCGCTATTTCTCACACCCGAATTAATTTTCTTGCGAAAAACCGAACCCCAACTAAATATGAAGTGGGCTTTTCATGTTTGGGCTTGTATGATCAGATTAATGGCCAAAACAGCCCATTAGGGGCCATTCCTTGTTCCGATCGGCCAGCCCACTCTACCCCACATTTTTTTATATAACTTACTCCTTAAGCTTTATTATTCATTATAACTCATAAAAATTTGAAGTCCAAGCAGCTGCAAAGTAGAACTCCAGAAACTTTCAAAAGTTACATCAAAAACCTAAGGTAATTAGTGATTTTTCCTTGAGTTTTAACCATGATTAACATAGTTTAACCATGAAAAATTAATCCTTGATTAGTTTTAAACATGTTTAACCATCCAAAAACCCTAAAAATCAAGTAAAACCATGTTTTGATGTTAAACATGTTTACAAACCAGAAACATATACTTTTTTGGTCAAAAACGCGGATTAGAACATGAATACAATGTTTTTACGGTTAGAAAGTTCGGTTTGAACCCAAAACCGAAACCCTAATTATCAAGGCTGTTACATGGATGATTTATGCTTGGTTTGATGTTATATGATATGTAGATATACTGAGTTTTCAACCCGAGACCCGGAGAGTCGTTTAAGCTAGCAAAACTCATCGAAAACCGACAAGGTAAACCCGTAACACTCGTTTAGGGGCTGTTTAGTATTAGGTTGTGACGTGTTTGTTGTTAGCTTGTGAAAACTTGCAGGGACATTAGGGATCATATAAATGAGTCCATGTTCAAATTTGGTAATTTTTTGATAAACGGAGAATATTTGGTGAATTTATTTCCGTTTATGAGCGTTTATTTGGGAAAATAGTTAAACATATTGAAAAATTCTGAAACTTGGTTTTGGAGTTTAATATGTGATGGTAAGATCACTGGTAAAGTTTGGGGATCATTGGAAATGTCTAAGTATGGTTTGTGCAATCATGGTTTAACCGAATTTTAACAGCCGAAAAACGCACAAAAAGGCATTTTGTCAAAAAAGTTAGGTTCTGGAGATTTTGCAGGGGCTATGTAATAACATTGAGGCCATTTGTAAAAATTATCGGATTTTTCGGAGGTCGTTTGATATAAACGGGCCATTTATTACACGATTATAACCTATTAAATGAATTTTTATAAATAATAAATAATCATAAAATTTCTGAAAATATTTTTATAAAATTCTCCATGTCTTAATGTATTTTTACAAAAATTTACATAATTTATATATAAGTACATATTTAGTTATGATTAATCAAAGATTTAAATTATAATTGTTTTAACGAAACCGGGAGTTTTGTGTTTAACGGACTGACTGGTATGTCAAAATGTCAAAAGTGGTCAAATATCATATTTTTGAATGATATTGATAAAAACGAACTTTTTACGAAAATTCCGGACAATTCGGGTGGATTGTGCGCGTTTTGTATTATCAAACCCGTGTGAAAACGGAAACGAACCCTGCGATCAAACCAGACACCGAAACCTTAAAATTCTTTCATAAATCAAATCATTTTATTAATCAATATATTTACTTAAGTTTATGTGATCTTACCTAATCCCAAAACGTATAAACAATCAACTGGGCTAGGCTCGGGAAACGGTGAAACTGAGCCAAATCCAGTTTTAAACATTTCATAGTATACAACGTCACAATCTAAGACTATGGTCATGTTCTGGGCCTAACAGCTATACCCAGATTATCTATACAGCCCGACTTAGCTTGAACACTGTAGTAGTATTAACGATACGATACCGTTTATAGGAATCAGGCTATAAACGAGGCATTTGACTTATTGATACGTAATTTCCGTGCGAACTACGATAAGGTGAGTTTCACGACCCCCACTTTCTAAACTGTTTTACGAAATTTTGGGGTGAAAAGCATGTTTACATATACTTATATACTTGAAAACGTGTGATGATGTGGATTATCTAAGTGCTAACACTTGACAAGTCCCCACAAACGCAAGTGATTAACTTCGTGCCGGTGACGTGTGGATAGTACTATCGGTTTGACAAACCCAACTGACAGAGCCGGAGGGGTATGCCGGAACATATGTAAACCCAGTTGCACATTGTCATTATATTTTTACATACTGCTATGTGGTGTTAGACATAGTACATACTTGGGGCAAAGTGGCTGTTAAATGCCAACGGGAGTGCATGGGCAGTGGAGGCCATGTGTTTTAGCTCGTTTCGGTTTCACTTGTGGCTTAGTATATTACATCATACACATACATATATACATACACACTGTAAACTTTACGAACTCGTGTACTGATTTCATTGACACTCGTGAAACTTGAAACTCACCAACTAGACGTAGTTGACCCGTTTTAACTTGCTTTTCAGGTAAAGCAAAAGTGGAATGATTTGCTTACGTGCTTGGTGTTAGAAGAAGAGTTGGAATAGCTGTGAATAGACGCAGATACATAATATTAAATAAAAGCTCGTAAACCGGTTATGTGATTCTCATCTAGTTTGTAAACTTAGTACCAACCCATGTAATATGATGTAAATTAGTTTATGAACTTCTTTATAAACAATGTTGTTGATACCAATGCTATCTGTTACATTCCCGTATTACGCTTCCGCAACTACCTAGTCGGGGTGTGACATAGCACGATATGGAGTTCACCACCGATTGGCAACACCATATCACCCCTCAGACCAGTGGGAAAGTAGAAGTCTTGAATCGGTGAATTAAAGGATCCTCGAAGAACTATAGGGATGAATCGCAAAAATTGGGTAGAAAACTTAGATGACGCTTTGTGGGCGCTTAGGACAGCTTACAAAACCCCCATAGGAACAATACCCTTCAAACATGTTTATGGGAATGCATGTCATCTAATCGTAGAATTAAAACAAAAAGCTTATTGGGATCTTAGAGCAGTAAATTTTAATCTAATGTTCGTTGGTAAAAATGGGGAAGATAAAAATCACGATCTAGAAGAACTAACAGAACTGGCCTATGAAAACTCCTGGTCTTGCAATGAGAAGACTAAACGTCTACACGACACCCGTTTAAAAGGAAACAAAAAGTTTCAAGTTGGTGATCGTGTATTATTATATAACACACGTTTACGTCTTTTCCAAGGAAAGTTGAAATTTCGTTGGACATGCCCATATGTAATTGAATCAATTTTTGACTATGAGAAAGTTGTGATTTCAAATTCTGATGGCCACAAGTTCAAAGTTAATGGACATCGATTAAAACAATACATCGATGAATCATTCGAATCCGTTTCGGAGGTATTAATCCTCCACCAAAACCAATGAACATATCGGAAGTAGGGTCTGGACAAGACCCTCATTAAACCAGGCCTTGTATATATGTTCCTTTGTTTTGTTTAAAAAAAAGTGTCTCAAAAAACGGGTGCGTACCTCAGTAGGCACGGCCACGTGCCACAAAGTGTGGGCCTGAATCGTCGCTGCAAAAATCTCAGTCAGTCTGGTTTGTAACAGAATTGTCAGATCTAAAGAACGGAGCCGCATGCTACTTTTTAAATACTAGTCAAATGGGTAACTTCAACAG
Organism: Bidens hawaiensis; assembly: GCF_021521415.1. Taxonomy (NCBI): domain Eukaryota; kingdom Viridiplantae; phylum Streptophyta; class Magnoliopsida; order Asterales; family Asteraceae; genus Bidens; species Bidens hawaiensis. The sequence continues at coordinate 40,593 of NW_027501038.1, read as the reverse complement.
AAATCCAAACTCCGAATGAAAATTTATTGAAGACCATTTTGTAAGGCGGCGAATACGAATTTTTTGTTATACGCTTTGTCACCTGTTGTTTCTTTCTGCTACCACTTCAACGAATAGCTCATTGTATAGCACGCCATTTCAGATTGCTGCATTTGGTTATGGGTGTTTTCTGGTAAGTCAATTTCTTCTTTAATTCCTTCTCTAGGGTGGATAATTAGGTCGTCTTGCTGCAATTACTGCGTTAAATCGTCAGTTAGGTTACCACTGACTAACCCAATTTGTGTTCCTTGCGTTAGTTGACTGAATTAGGTTAAAATCTGTTGTCTTTTTGTGAACTTAAATTCATACATTGTTATTGACAAGGTTTTTAGCTAATCGTATTAGGTTGTTTTTCTCTTGTTTCCCCCATCATCATCTGTTGTTATCGGGTTCGATTTACGAATCCTAGACAGCGATAGTGTGTGTGGGCAAGTCTATCGATTGTTACCGGGCTGTAGTTTGGTGTAACATCCCACTTTTGATAACAATAAATAAAAAAATTTCATTTACTTAATGATGTGTTATTATTTAGCTAAGTGAAATAAAAGATAATAGAGTGTGGGATTGGACAATAAAAGATGGAATAATGGATGGTAATGGGCTTTAGGTCCATGGGCTTAGCGGTATTTAAATGCCCTTAAACCTCCCTAAAACCCTAAAACCCTTATTTTCATCCTCCAGCCTCCATAACATACTAAACACACACACATAAAGACTCTAATCATTTCGTACCTAGATCCGAGCTGAACAAAGGTTGGATTTCGTTTTTGAAGCATCATCAAACAACAAGAAATTCGTCTAAGATTTCGTGTTGGTCCACTCGAAACAAACCGAAACCCTAAAAGGTACGTTTTAGATGTAAAGGTTAAGTTTTAAGTATCAATTTGCTTTAAGATTAAATACTAAGGCAAATCAGGCCTTGTTATGTATGAAAAATGTAAACTTGAAGGTGAACAAGATGTTTGGAACTAAACGGGACAACCGAGTGAAGTTTGGACCGTGTTAGAATGAGAAAATGAAGTTGTTATGGCTTGTGACTCGTTTTATCAGTAAAAACGGGCATAATGGGATTTAAGATGGTGATTAGAATGGAAATACACGAAAAACCATGTTTGAATCGAGTTCTAGAGAAACTCGATTCATTTGGAGATAAAACTCATCGAATCAAATGGAAATGAATCGAATCAAATGGAAACGAATCGAATCGAATCAAACTGAGACTCGATTCGATTAGTTTTTCAATTTCGATTCGATTGGTTTAAAAAGCTCGACCCAGCCAGGGGTTGCTACCCCTAGACTCTGTTGCCAGGGGAGCTGCCCACGGACCCTTGTTAGCTAAGGGTTCCACTGGCCGAGAAGTATGATAAAGTTAAAGTTAGTTAATTAACACTTATAATTATTACATAGTCGTGCCCAGCTGAGAAGAGGTGTGATCATAAACTCAGATAGAAACAAGACGCATGTGAGTTTTTAACCCCTTTTCTCTGTTATATTTTCAGGGTTGTGTGCATACTCCAATGTGGTTAGTTAATACACTTACCTTAAGTAGTGAGTGTATGTTATATGATTGTTTAATGAATGATATAGAAAAGGTTAAAAGTTTGTATGCAATTATATGAATGATCGTATGAAGAAATATATGTATGAATGTATGATTAAATGGAAAGGAGGGACTAGACCCTTATAATATCTGAGAGGATAGGGACCAGACCCTTATAATATCTGAGAGGATGGGGACCAAACCCTTATAATATCTTAGAGGATAGGGACAAGAACCTTATAATATATGAGAGGCTAGGAACCAGACCATTATAATATTTGTGAGGTTATAGGGCGAAAGACTCTTTAAAACGTATAAGTATATATGTAAAGCAAGATAAAATATGAAAGTATGAAAGGACGAAAATATGAAAGTAAGAATGAAGGTATATACTTACGTATGTACAAAAGAAAGTAAAGGAGGTTAAGTATGTAGCATGTGAACGTAATGTATGTTGCCTAGTAAATTAGAACTCACTCAGCGTAACTTACTTTTAGTACGCACGCAGGTAAATAGGCTAAGGCAGCTAGCTTTAATGAAGACACGTAGCATTGGAATAGAAAGTCTAGCATGTTGAGAAGAATGTAATGATGTTATATTTGGTTATGCTTTTATTTTGCAAGACAAATTTTAATGATGTTAAGACAAGATTCTGAAAGTTATGTAATACATGGTTGACTTATTATATTCGCAAAAAGTTTTAATTCACTCTGATATTTAGAACTATTTTTATGAGTAAAACCAACGCTAAAATAGGGCACCGGGACCTTACATTTGGTGGTGGAACTTTTTTATGGCGGTTTTTCCTTCCTTCTCCATTGTTGTTCGATCAATAAAGTTTTGAATGGCCGTATTAATAGTCACTTCATTGTTTATGTGGGTTTCAATGATGGTAACTAATGAGTGTACACTCATATGAGATTTGCATTGGTTGCAGCAACCTTTTTTAACTTCATTGTGTTAATGGATTTAATGTTAATTTGAGATCTTGAAACTGATTTGAGATTAATAAACTGATGATGATGATGATATTGGAATCGATCTGCCCAAGACACATATTTGAGTTGATGTGGCTAGTACGTTATGATCCAAGTCGGGTTATACCCAATAACAAGCTAGACAAACGCCACGATAATTATTATTAGATATGATAAAAGTAATAATCATCAGCACTTATAATATTAGGAAAATGGGTTTTCTAAATATTTGCATTTGTGTGTTAAATAAATTATATGGATAATTTATGTTTATGAGAAATGTTATTTATTTGATAAATAACAAAATATGTATAAGGAAAATAAACAAAATTGGATTGAGTTTTTGGGGGGGAAACCACCCTAGGTGGCCGGCCCCATCTCGCTCTCTCTCCTATTTGTTATTTTCAATACATTGCATGTTGAGGGATTGGGAGATTACTTTTCACCTTGCATCTTTCTCTCACACACACAAATCCTCTCTTATTTCTCTCCATTGAAGCCGAGAAAAAGAACAGGAAGAACAAAAGGGGTTTTGTTCTTGCAATAGTGTAAAGGACCCTAGCAACCTAAGGCAATTGTTGAAGCTTATTGGGTATACAAGCTTGAGGTTTCCTCCTTTAGAAGCTAGCCATTCAACTCAGTCATCTGTTTCATTTTCGGACTTGAAGGTATGTATGTTAACACCCTATGGTTGTTTTGATAGTGTCTGAATCGTATATGGATCCGTGATTGGGTTTAACATGAATCGGTTTTATGTGTAACGGTTAACAAGATTTAAAACTTAATTTCTGCTGCGTTTCCTAATTAATGGTTTATTTTGGACTTTGATAATCTTGCTAAAACCCATCAATGGCATCAAGAGTCGCTTATACGATTACATGCTTCGAATGGGTTCTAAAAGTGCTCGAGTTTGATGGTATTCTTTACCATTTTGGCCGAGAACTTTAGGCCTTTTGGTTTCCCCTTGATTTTTCAAGATTGTACCATACATGCGTGTTGTAAATCTGGAGAAATTGGTTTTTTGGTTGCCAAATTTTGTTTGGGCAGAATCTGGGTTGTTTCAGCTCTGGCCGAAAACTCATAATTGGGAACCAAGGCTTTCGGTTTGGCCGTAATCACCGAAAACCCGCTTTTTCGTTTGATCGAGAACTCTACGTTCTCGTTTGGCCGAATACAGGTTCTTGGTTGACCGAGAACTCTTGGTTCTCGGTTGACCGAAAACACATGTTCTCGGTTGATGGCCGAGAACTCCAGGTTCTCGTGCTTTGGCCAAGAACTCAAGCATTCTCGGTCACTTAGCCGAAAACTCTAGAGCCTTGCCCGAGAACTCCATGTTCTCTGTTTTAGGCCGAGAACTAAGGGAAAAGGGGAACCATTCTGGTCAAAGTTTGACCTGTTTGGCCAATGGTTGACCTGCTTGTGTGGATGTTCATAGCCTAGCCATGACCTTGTGTATATTGAAGAGACTTGTTTATTCATTTGTTTGTAATATTCTTTATTCGGGTTTGTAATCTATTTATTCTTTCAAATGGTTTGTAATAATAAGTAGAATAGTTGTACTTCTTTTATTAGACAAAAATGCATTAGGATATTTTGTAAAAGAATATGCAACTACAACACCATTTTGGTTGAAGCCCAAGTGGAAGCCCAAATAAAGAAGAAGGATCACAACTAGAAATGAACACTTGAAGCATATGGATGCGGAGTCAAGTGGGAGGTCACCATCTCATACCTTGTGGCATGCTCGTCCTTTAGGCTCTACCTTATGACACACTTGTTTCGGTCAACGAGTGTTGTCAAATTTTAGGTGGCTAAGGTTATGAACATGTGATTGTATTTTATGCTTGTGTGGTTGATTTATGTTTATTGTTTTATCATGTTTGGATGTTAACAATTAAAATCGACAACTAGCATAAAAGTAATTCCTTTGAAATTATTGAGTTATAAAATTGGTTTTATTAACTATTAATGATTTCATAATAAAATTGGTTTTATTAAAAGGAATTTGAAAATTGGTTTTCAAAGGTTACCATACATTTGAATGCATGCAAATGGAAGGTACATAAAATAGTTTTCCAATCTAGAATTTTGAAAACTTAAATCCCTTTTAAAACAAGTTGAACACCATCCTTTTATATGACACTCGAGTCACTTGGAGACTTGATGTGGGATAAAGGTCACCTAACCACATTTAAGAAAACTTGTGATCTTGAGGTGAACTTACAATACTTGTGGGATAAATGTCACCTAGCCACTTGTATATGTAAGCTCACACGTGTGTGTAAGTAGGACGACATGATTTGGAAACCATGTGAATAGGGTCACCGAAGCATGGCGTACAAAGGTGTTGATGGAATTAAACATGCCAACTAAACATATGATGTTTGACCGGTCCCATTAAACTAGAAGTTGCAAAGGGTTGCAATTGTCAAACGTTGACTACCTTGTTAGTTTTAATAGTAGGATTAAGGTCTCCTAACTACTATTTGAATGAAACGTTGGGTTCTAGATTTTAATCATTAATTGTCTTGAAGACGTTAAAGGGTATTAACAATTAAAATTTATTAATATCGAAGATACTAAATTGAACTTTGTTAGATTCTTTTATAGATGACCGCAAACAATCCACAGAACGCTATTATCCCACACGTGCATAACTTATCACTGAGATCCATTCTGGATAAGGATCATCTAAACTATAATAATTTCATGGACTGGTATCAAAACTTGAGAATTGTTCTCAAGCAAGAGAAGAAGTCTTACATTTTGGACAATCCTATTCCCGATGAACCTGATGTCAACGACTTGGATGCCTACGCGGATTGGTTAAAACACCGAGGATTCGGTGCAAGTTTCTTGCCTCATGTTTGGAACAATGATTCCCGAGATCCAAAAGGATTTCAAGAATCATGGGGCATATGAAATGATCACCCAACTTAAGGAAATGTTCCTTACACAAACTAGGGTGGAACGCTTCGAAACGGTTCAAGCGTTTCATGCATGTCGTATGGAAGAAACCCAATCTGTATCATCTTATGTACTTAAGATGAAAAGCCACATTGATCGGCTTGAACGGCTTAATTATCCCATCTCAAAAGAGTTAGCCACGGATTTGATCCTTAATAGCTTAACTAAAAGGTTTGAGACATTCGTCATGAATTACAACATGAACAGATGGGACAAAAGCATTGGTGAGCTTCACACAATGCTTAAGACAGCCGAAGCCGGCATGGGTAAAAAGGCTTTACCCGTTCTTGCAATAAATGAGGGTGGCTTGAAGAAGAGGCATCATCCAGAACCCAAGGCAAAGGTTGTTAGTGATAAAGGACAAGTCAAGGGCAAGTTCAAGGGAAAGGCAAAGGCGAAACTCAAACCCAAGAAGCTAAAGGTTAGCGCTGAGGATCCGTGCTTTGGTTGTGGGGAGATAGGTCACTGGATGAGAAACTGTACGACCTATCTCAAGGAGTTGAAAGCTAAGAGGGATGCGGGGCAAACCTCAGGTACAACTTTTATGATCTATATTGATCTTAATATTATTTATTCTAACACATGGGTATTGGATACCGGATGTGGAACTCATATCTGCAATTCATTGCAGGAGTTCAAAAGAAGAAGTGATTACAAGAAAGGAGATATTAGTCTCTTCATGGGCAATGGAGCAAAGGTTGACGTCCAAGCCCAAGGAGATTATGTTTTAAAGATTCCAAATGGTTTGGAAGTTGTTTTGAATAACATTCTATATTCTTCTAGTTTGACTAGGAATATTATCTCTGTTTCTGTATTAAGACAATTTGGTTTTGATTTGAAGTTTATTGACAATGGTATTTATGTTTTCATGAATGATGTCTTTTATTTTAAAGCGATGCCGTGTAATGGCATTTATGAATTAGTTCATGATAATACATCCATTGATAACTCGTTGTACCAAGCTAACACCAAAAGACTCAAATTGGATTTGAGTAAAACTTTTCTCTGGCATTGTCACCTAGGTCACATAAACAAGAATCGCATTCATACACTTCAAAAGAATGGTCTTTTGAAAGCGAATGATGAATCATTTGATAAGTGTGAGTCTTGTTTATTGGGGAAGATGACCAAGGAGCCCTTTAGTGGAACTAATGAAAGGGCAAAAGACTTATTAGGTATCATACATTCGGATGTATGTGGTCCTTTTAAGACAATGACAAGGAATGGTGAAAGATACTTCATTACCTTTATCGACAATTATAGTCGCTATGGGTATGTGTTCCTGCTAAGACACAAAGATGAAGCCCTTGAAATGTTCAAAGTCTTACAAAATGAAGTACAAAATCAACTCAATAAACAATCAAAGTACTACGTTCCGATAGAGGGGGTGAATACCTCAATGATGCGTTTCTAGATCATCTTAGGAGTTGTGGGATTGTCTCACAACTTACTCCACCTGGAACACCATAACACAATGGTGTGTCCGAGAGGAGGAATCGAACTCTATTGGATATGGTTTGATCCATGATGGCTAGAAGCACATTTCCTCTATCATTTTGGGGTTTTGCATTGATCTCCGCTACCCGTATTTTAAATATGGCACCAACCAAGATAGTGGATAGGACACCTTTTGAAATATGGCATGGAAGGGTTCCATCGTTATCATATTTAAAGGTATGGGGTTGTGAGGCTTATTTCAAGAACAACACCCATAACAAACTTGAGAGCCGATCCACTAAGTGTATCTTTTTAGGCTATCCCAAAGATTCGATGGGATATTATTTCTACAATCCAAACGAGAATAAAGTGTTTATAGCTTGAAAGGCTGAGTTCTTGGAAAGAAGGTTCCTTATGGAAGGAACTGATAGAATTGTGGAACTCGAGGAGGATCGAGAACCACAAGCCGATACACGTTTGGTTGACACTAGGAATCAACAAGAGGTTGTTGATAATGATCAAATGGTTGATCAAAACACACAAAACGTTTGCAAATCTGGTAGAATTAGCACCCCACCTGAAAGATATGGATTTTTCATGGATGGATGTTACGTGGTAGATTCGGACGAACCAACCACATACCGAGATGCAATGTCACAATCTGATTGTGATAAATGGCTGGATGCCATGAACGTAGTGATGCAATCCATGCATGACAATCAAGTATGGGACTTGGTTATACCACCTCTTAATTCCAAACTGGTTGGAAGTAAGTGGGTTTTCAAGAAGAAAACATATATGCATGGAAACTTTGATACTTATAAAGCTAGACTTGTAGCAAAGGGTTTCACTCAAACTCAAGGGGTTGATTATGATGAAACTTTTTCTCCTGTGACGATGCTAAAGTCTATAAGGATATTGTTTGTCATAGCCGCATATTATGACTATGAGATATGGAAAATGGATGTCAAAACCGCTTTTCTAAATGGACACCTTGAGGAAGAAGTCTATATGGTTTAGCCTGAAGGTTTTGTCTATCCACAACATCCTAATAAAGTATGCAAGTTGAAGAAATAAATATATGGATTAAAACATGCATCTAGAAGTTGAAATCACCGTTTTGATGATGAAGTTAAGAAATTTGGATTCATCAAAAACACTGACGAAGCTTGTGTATATAAGAAAGCTAGTGGGAGCATCATTACCCTTCTGGTATTATGTGTCGATGACATATTACTATTTGGAAATGACATCCCAACCATGGAGGGCGTAAAAGCCTGGCATGGAAATTGCTTTTCCATCATGGACCTTGGTGAATCCGCCTATATTCTATAGGGATAGATCAAGGCGGTTGATAGGTTTGAATAGATCAAGGCGGTTGATATGTTTGAATCAAAGTGCATACATTGACAAAATCTTGAAAAGGTTCAAGATGGAAAACTCTAAGAAAGGTTTGGTACCTATTCAAAGAGGAACAATATTGAGTGCTTCTCAATGTCCAAGCTCAAAGGCTGAGCAAGACAAAATGAATGGAATCCCATATGCGTCTGCTATATGATCCATCATGTATTCCATGATATGCACTAGACCGGATGTGTCATGCACTTTGAGCATGACAAGTAGATACCAACAAAATCCGGGAACTAGCCATTGGATGGCGATTAAGAGCATATTGAAATACCTTAGGAGGACTAAGGATATGTTTCTAATATATGGCTCTTGTGAGGAGGAACTCGTTGTAAAGGGTTACACAGATTCGAGTTTCCAAATTGATCGAGATGACTATCGGTCACAATCGGGATATGTATTTGTTCTAAATGGTGGTGCTGTCTCTTGGAAGAGCGCAAAACTAGACGTGGTAGCCTTGTTCACCACTGAATCAGAATGCATCGCCGCCTCCTTGGCAGCTCAAGAATCTGCGTGGATTAGAAAGTTCATTGCCGACCTAGGGGTAGTCCACCTCTAGAAATCTTTTATGACAACGAGGGTGCGATTTCTCAAATCAAGAAACCCCGTGCACATCAAAAGACTAGGCAAATTGAGCGGAGATTCAACTATATAAGGGATGAAGTTGAAAAAGGAAAGATATGTATTCACAAAGTTTACATTGATCAAAACATTGCGGATCCATTCACGAAGCTCCTCGAAAGGCCGAAGCATGAGGGACATACTTGTGCCTTAGGACTTCGATATTCTAGTGATTAGATTTGATCAAAATTTTGTATTTGGATATCGGAACAATTATTATTTTGACTCAATCATATGGTTTTGGTTATGATTATGTTTTTGAGTTATGTTCTATTTTAGCATGTTTAAATCCGTGAATAATTTGATTATTCTAAACATCCGTAGTCAATCATAGTTGTGGGAACAAATATGAAAGTAAGACCATTATGAACTTGGATTGGTAGATATTCATAAGGTATGAATATAGCAAGGGTTGCTACCAAGGTTCATAGATATTTATGGGATAAATATTGGACTGATCCGCCCTCAATTTTACCGCATGGAATCCTTGTGATTTGTGATCATAAGTAAATTTGAGTAAAGGCGAACATCATAGTATCCTCCGACCTGAGATACATATTGGGTCTTGATACCGACTATTATACTTTGACTTAGTTCTTCGCTGCTCTGAAATATGTCAGTACATAAGGCTAAGCTCAAGTATGCTACAAAGTGATAGTGAGAGACGTATGTAGTCAATAGGGGATTTGTCACTCTTATTCGTTGAGAGTTAAATGTCTAAGGCCTGATTAGTTAAATCAACAGAGAATGATCACTCTGTGTCTCTGGATTTAACATGACATTTGTGGCAAAAGGATAAATGATATTTTCACCTAAATAATTTCAAGTAAGGCACTTGAAGGAGATGATGTTATTGAATGGCACTTCGTCATGTGTATTAGGGATTGTAAACCGTTGTTAGGCGGTATTTGTTATTTGCATCAATCTTCTTTGTATCTTGTGCAAGTGGGAGATTGTTGGAATCGATCTGCCCAAGACACATATTTGAGTTGATGTGGCTAGTACGTTATGATCCAAGTCGGGTCATACCCAATAACAAGCTAGACAAATGCCACGATAATTATTATTAGATATGATCTAAGTAATAATCATTAGCACTTATAATATTTGGAAAATGGGTTTTCTAAATATTTACATTTGTGTGTTAAATAAATTATATGGATAATTTATGTTTATGAGCAATGTTATTTATTTGATAAATAACAAAATCTGTATAAGGAAAATAAACAAAATTGGTTTGTGTTTTTTGGGGGAAAACCACCCTAGGTGGCCGGCCCCATCTCTCTCTCTCTCTCTCTCTCTCTCTCTCTCTCTCTCTCTCTCTCTCCTCTTTGTTATTTTCAATATATTGCATGTTGAGGGATTGAGAGATTACTTTTCACCTTGCATCTTTATCTCACACACACAAATCCTCTCTTCTTTCTCTCCATTGAAGCCGAGAACAAAAAGAGGAAGAACAAAAGGGGTTTTGTTCTTGCAATAGTGTAAAGGACCCTAGCAACCTAAGGCGATTGTTGAAGCTCATTGAGTATACAAGCTTGAGTTTTCCTCCTTTGGAAACTAGCCATTCAACTCATTCATCCCTTTCATTTTCGGACTAGAAGGTATGTATGTTAACACCCTATGGTTGTTTTGATAGTGTGTGAATCGTATATGGATCCTGGATTGGGTTTAACATAAATCGGTTTTATGTGTAATGGTTAACAAGATTTAAAACTTAATTTGCGCTGTGTTTCCTAATAAATGATTTATTTTGGACTTTGATAATCTTGCTAAAACCCAACAGATGATGATGGTGATGATGATGATGATGTCGTATTTTAGGTGTGACAACTTCGATGGCTTGATACACGCAACCAGATGCGGCCATGACTCTGAGTCGTTTAGTATGCTTAATTTTGTAAACATGATGAGAAGTATTTTTGTTATTACAAGAACTTTTAATATAGGTGAGTTTTTGCGAAAACAAGATATAATTATTGTTGATTATGCAAGTGGATTATCTTTCTTAATGTATATATTTACCATTTCATCTTATTACTTACCCTGCCACTGAATTTACTATTGATAGTGTGTAACGCCCCGGTCCCGGTGCCCTACATTTTACGTTGGATTTACTCATAAACACGGTTCTACAAATCAGAGTTAATTAAAACCTTTCGCGGAAACGTTAACTTCAATCAATCAATACAAAATATCCAAGTCTGGTCTTTAAGCCTAACATAAAACATCGTATTAAAAACATCATGACAATTCTTCTTCAGATGTCAGCCTTTTCAGTTCATGTCATGTGTCTCCCTCAAGTCAGCTGTTTCAATCTATTTACCTTTGTGCATACTAAAGTCACCTACGCTGAGTGAGTTCTAGTTAATCAGACAACATACAATACATACTCATACATACATACATACGTATCTGAAGATACAAATTCGTACTTAACCTAAGTTCCATCTTTATTCTTAGCACTTAACAACTTTTATAAATATACATAAGAGGAACGTTACATAATATCTATTAAAAGAACATTTACTATTGTCCATACGGGGAACACTATATATTATCCATAGAATGAACAATCTATGTATTATTCATAGAAGGAACGCTATATATTATCCATAGAAGGAACGGCGTGTATTATCCATAGAAGGAACATTATATATTATCCATCAAAGGAATAGTCTATATATTATCCATAGAAGGAACCCTATATATTATCCATATAAGGAACAATGTGCATTATCCATAGAAGGAACAATATTATCCATAGAATGATCAGCGTTTATTATCCATTTAAGGAGCATATACTTTATTATATAATATACATTTAAGGAACACTAATAAGGTCCACAGACCTTATCTACACTATCATTTTCCACGTCTATGTCCAATAGAAGTTAGAGGGATTTGTCATGCTAACTTACTATGCCAGACGTAGAGTATGCATACCTTACATACACCTGCTTATACGTACCTCATACACAATAATTATATATAGCATACCAACGTAAACAAAAGAATTATATCATATCATACGGACACACTAGGCATCCTTCACATTAGTCTTCTAACGATCACCTTCTCTGGCGATACGTGCAATATCCGTAGATCGTTCACATACCGACAAGCATTCATTCATAACCTCAATATAATAACTATCACATCAATCATATATGGCATACACTTACTATTTAAGGTAAGTGTATTAACATTTCACAATGAGTATGCACGCAGCCCCGAAAATATAACAAGGAAATGGGGCTAGAAACTCATCTGTAAGTGATTTCTTTCAGAGTTAATGGTAACTCATTTCCTTAACTGGGTGCGGAACTGTATAACAATTACATGTATCAATTAAGTTGCCCTATCCATATCATATTTTTAGGTTATTGCAACCCTCAACGAATGGGGAAACATGGGCAGCGCCTCTGGCAGCGGGGTCCTAGGGGCAGCAGCCCCTAGTAGGGTCCAAGAGGCAGAGCCCCTGGCTGGGGTTAATCAAATCATTAATAAGTCTTTACTAAAAATACCTTGTCAGAAAACTGAAGTTCAATTATTTAATCAAATCAAATATTCATTTAAAACGTTATCTTTCATTATTAATTATTTAGTGATTATTATTTTAACCATCATTTAAGTCCATATCTATCGTATGCATTGTTTATCTTTCGTTTATTTGGATAATCATTCTGGCGTATAAGTTCAATATGGGCGTGTAAGTAGATCCAACGTATAAGTCCTTTTCCAACGTGTAAGTCATCCAACGTATAAGTAGTTCCCAACGTATAAGTCTCTTCCAACGTGTAAGTTCTTTAGCATGTAAGTCATACATATACGATTATATACATATGCGGCATACATACATATACGTTTATATACATATACAGGCGTACACTTTGATGATCGTCGTTTTAGTCATTCAAAAACCTAATTAAACTGTATTAATAGAGTAAGTAGGGTATCGTATCCACGAGGAGCATGTGGTCAGTGTTACCAAATTTGTTTGATTATTTAATCTAATTTTAACTAACTAAAATGGACAAACGATGTCAAGCAGAAATTTAAAGATTGATTTTAAAAAAAATAAGGAAAATGCAACCTCCTCCAAGTTTCAGGTTCTAGGTTTCACACAAAACTAATTGGACACCACATAGACATGGTGTTGGAAAGTCGGTTAATTAAGTAATCAGAAACAGATCTTTGTCATCAGATCTTTTATAACTCAATTACCTTATTTACTAGTATGAATCAAACTACTCTATGTCACTCAACAAGCTACCAGGTTTTGTCATCAACCGAACAAGTTATAAAGTAAGGATTACTAACACATGCAAATAGTTTAAATAACCAGCACATCCAATTGTTTATACTATGTTGTCAATGTCAAAAAAACAAATCCAAACATGAATAAAACAAAGTTTAATGTTTAACCTAAACGAACCGTTCACCCGGAGGAAGTTACAAATGGTTTAGCCTTGCATCTTCATCTTGATAAGCTTGATTATGGAGTGGAATGATGAAACCCTGGATAATTTGGTGATTGAGAGGTGTTAAGATGGTGAGGAAGTGCCCCAAAATCATCCTTGGTGGCTAGAGTATGAAGAATAATAGATTTAGGGTTTATCCCGGCTTAAATATGGAAGAAAGCAAGCCCAAAAAGGCAATCCCGTCAGACCTGGCCGTCTACGGCCAGGCCACCGTAGGCTACAGCACTTAGTCGCTGCCTTACGGCTCCAATTATGCCATTTTCATATTCTTCTCGTCGAGAAACCCAAAATTCATATATTATGGGTTACATGACTCATTTTGTAGCTCCGGGTATGCCTGTTTTAATTTAGATGCGCATCACTTCCGAACATCATTTTCTTTATAAAATCTTCATTTAAACTCCGTTTTCCTCCCCGTTTGCGGTCACGTCTTCTTATTTTAATTATCTATAATATAATATATCATTAATTTCATTTCCACTGCATCATAAATGCTCCAAATTAGTTTCGTTAAGCTCCGCGCACCTGTAAACATTAAACCACTCAAAGTACTCGCTTTCGACACATATAAACAAATAAAACGTAGGAGATTACATCCTATATACGCATACTTTCAACCATACATCAATACATACACATTTCCTATACTTATACAGCCATTCTTATACTTATGCGCTTCATACATACACGTTGCTTAAACTTATACGGTCATTGCACTTATACGCTGCAAGGTTCAGTTCAGCTATCTTATTACGCGTTTTAAAGGTTGTTCTTTGATTCCGTCGCCGTCAGCCACCGTTAACCACCATGGTTGATCGGGGTTTGATCGTTTATGACCCAAGTAGCCTCGGGGTGTCCAGATCTGAGCTAAGGTGATCCTTAAGCACGTTTTTGGTTGATTAAACACCCAAATAAACCTAGATCTAGATCCAAATGGCTCATTCGGCATCACGGGGCTGCGGTGTTGGGTTCTACTATGTTGGTTTAGCTGAGATAAATGATTTCTTACTTTCGGTTGGTCTTGGATCATTGAATATATTAGAGTAGAGAGTGTTTGGCTTAAATGTATGTTTTTGATGGTGTAGGATAAGGTGTAGAATGGATGGAGATGGAAAGGATTAGGGTGTAAGGGCTATTTATACTTCCTAAGCCCATGGACCTTAGGCCCATCTTCATATCAAGTCCATGATTTATTCTATCTACTCTAGCCCACTACCCTTTTATCTGTATTATTATATTATTATTACTCTACTAATTCAATTAATTCTTCCGACGTAAATAATATATTAAATATTATTCATAGAAATTTCTGGATGTTACATAATGGAAGTGATTATTACTGCATGTCACTATATGGTTATCAATGTATTTATATTATATGGTTTGATCATTTTGTTCCATCTGTTCTGCAGGCTACTTTTTTTATACAAGTCAAATGGGTAACTTCCCAGATCCAAACTACGAATGAAAATTTATTAAAGTTCACTTTGTAAGGCGGCGAATACGAGTCTAATTTTATTCGCTTTGTGTACTTTGTACCTGCCTCTTTAGGTCGAAGTTAATTCGGAGAATTAGGTAACAAATTCTTTCTTTCTTGGTTCGATCGTGTTGCTCAATCGATTTATGCTGCAATTCGTACCTTAAGTAGAATCATTTTGTTTGTATTAGGTTGCTCATTTAGCAACATCTTCGTAATCGTCTTTGCCGTTTGCAGGTTACTTCTTTGTGATTGTTCATTGACGTTGCAAAAATAGTATCGCTTAAAAGGCCAACAGATGATTTTCCAAGTATAAATAAATCAAACCTCCTACTAAGACCCTTAAACACATCACATACTAATTGCAAACATATATTCAATGGACACCGAACGCCTCAAGAAAAAAAAAACTAACTTGTAGCAACTACAACACACCAGGCCTATGCTCTTTTCGGTCATCCACAAGCCCGTAATCAAGCTGCAAAAAAGGATTCATGCACGTTTTTATGTAACGAAGCAACCTATACTACGTTAGCAAGCAATGGCACCCTAAACATATGTCAACAGCTACATATGCATATTTTGAAACGAAGGTAGTATTATTTGCCTACCATATATGCAAATTTCAGGCAGCAAGTGTGTAACTTAATTTAAATGTTAGACCGTCCACTATAGGCGCCCTTCGGGGCAGCCTTAGGGTGCAGAAGGTGCGGCACACCGTCGAGGGGTGGGAAGGGGGCGAATCCACAATGATGGGTGTCGTTCTCTCTCTCTCTCTCACACACACAAATATATATATATATATAATGGGACGCTAAAGGGGCTTTAAACCACAGTGGTGAAGCCACGTTTCTTACGTGACGATGACGTGGCACTGTGAAGCCCCCCCCCCCACACACACACACACCACAGAGAACACCAGAGAGGCTCACTTTCTATAAAACAACTATGCAAACTTATGTAGATGCTAGGATAATTGACCACATGAATGCGTCACTTAGACATAATGCAACCATCTGTATGCTTTGCACTAACAAACAAAAATAACTCGCAACTTTATGCTCGTGCTGCGAAGCGTGAGTACACAAACTAGTTAATTTTTATAAAAAAATGTAGCATACCTCCTGTAAAAAGATATGTTTTATTTGTACAACAAGTCCCAAATTGTAAATAGAACAAATATCGAGGCCAGCATGATTGAAACAAAGTCCATGATTAAAATTTTGAAGATAATAATAATAATAATAATAATAATAAAAAGTGAAGAACATATGGAAAGCACGCAATTACACTTTTTTTAATGAAAAGAATCTAAAAATGGCAAAAAGATGTTTTTTATGTTTAATTATTTTTTGATTGACGTTATTTAGTTAAAAGAAATGACAGAAAAATCTTTACATTTAAAAACTTTATCACATTATATCTTTTGACCATAATCTATTTAGCTTTTTACATTAAATATGGTCATGTGCTCTGCACAGGGGGTTATTTTGGTCATTTTACTATTGCAAATTAAAATAATATTAACTCTGAACCATTCATTGGCCTAAAGATGATTAATTTTTAAGAGTAAAATGACCAAAATACCTTCATGTGTCTGCAC
The DNA here is from genome assembly GCF_021521415.1 of Bidens hawaiensis. NCBI lineage: Eukaryota > Viridiplantae > Streptophyta > Magnoliopsida > Asterales > Asteraceae > Bidens > Bidens hawaiensis. Next base: position 24,041 of record NW_027501038.1, on the reverse strand, counting down.
TTGACCAGATTTAACGAGAAAAGTTAGCTGGGTTAGGATCAAAGAACATAATCTGATAGAGTTTTTAAATGTAAATGATGTTTTCTGTCATTTCTTTTGGTAAAGGACGTCCTCTGAAAAACACGATTAAACATAAAGGATATCTTTTGTCATTTTATCATAAATAAATACGGTAACCAATATGAAACTTTGAAAAGTTTCAAAACAAATATGAAACTTTGAAAGTACATAACTACTCTTAATTTCTTCTCGTACTGGCAAAAGCATAAAACTATGGTATGGATGTCTCTTTACTTCTTAATTTACATGATCACGTCAGCGTCACATCATACTCTACTCAACATCACTCTCCTTCATAATATCAAGGAAATGGTTTCCAATTTGCTTCCTCCTCTTTTCAATTAAAATAATAATTATTATTATTAAATTAAAATAATTATTATAATCCAATTAAAACCTCAAATTACTCATTTCCATTTCCAATCAAAGCTGCATGCTGCATAAATTGCATATCATTTCCAATCCAAGCTACGCGCTATCATTTCCAATCCAAAATTTGAAATTGTACTCAATATCTAAAATCTAAGCTGCCAATATATATTCCCAAATCATATATTTGCAAACCCTAAAATCAATGAAAAAACTACCCATTCCGTCACAACAAGAGGCAAAAACGGTCGAACTCTCAAACCCGGGTACCAAAACAAAGATCGCAACTGTGTTTGCTCTAAATACATATTAATCGACCGTTGTTGGTGAGTTTGTTGCTTAATCTAGTTTTCTATTGTTAATTTTGGTCAAATGGGTTAATAATAAAAGGGAGATCGAGGAATTGAGCGGCGAAATAGTCGGCAAAATTTCCACAAAACTTTCACCGCTAGCGGCACCAAAACGACGGGGGTGGTGTTTGCCGATGGCCAGCTAGGCAGTTCAGGCGGTAAAACAACACCCACATTGCTTAGCCTAAAAGAAGCCAAAGTTATATTATAATAATCACATACCAATCATGGACCACTCAACAATCAACATACTACCCAAAAGCCTTATAACACATCACGTTCATGCATAGGCGCAGTTTAGCAGCACCCCACACACATGACACACTCCTATTGGTCGTCCTTCAAGTTCCTAGATCCAATGTTACTTATCCATACCATTAACAGATCTTGCTATTGCCAGTAAACCAGTGGTTGTGTTGTTCGTCTTGTTCATATTTTGTTCTTGATAAACTCTTGTTAATCTCTCTATCTCCTTCTTCAATGCTTCTTGATGTGCTACAACTTAAATAATAGATAAGCTTTTTCATTGAGATATTGATGGTTTAATACTTTTTGTTAATCTAAACCTAGCTTACCGTCTTTGAAGATATTGTCTTGAGCCAATGCAGCTATCCTTTGCTTTAATGAGTTGTTATCGACATTTAGAATAAATCTCTGATGGTCCAGAAATGCTACTCGTGGTGATAATGTTGACACTTCCGTCTTTACAAAAAAGTTAAAAATCATGCTAATTTCTACCGTTCGTGTAGTTTGATACGGAACTGATACAAGAGTTAACCGTTTTTCATTTGAAGTATATATATAGAGTGAAACATGACCGAAAAGGTCCTAACATAAGAAAAGAACTTAATTTGGGCTACAAATGAAATTACATTATGTGTAGTGTACTCAGGGTCGGCCCGTATATGTTAGAAACTAAAGCAAGGACTCTAGGTCCATAAATAAAATTTTGAGGCCCCAAAATATAAAAAAGTATATATTTTAGTATTTACATATTTCCCCTTGCTAAGTAGCTTAATTACATATTTTCCCAAATTAAAAAAAATAATTACACATTTTCCCTCACTTAACCATATATATTACATATTTATCCATTTCACTAAAATTAATTTTTTTAGTTGACAATTTATACCCTTGACTTCAAAATCAAAAAAAAAAAATAAATGTGGTCTTTTGGCACCCCCACATTCACGATTATACCACACAAAAGAAATAGATTAAGTGTGGTAAGTGGCAACCCCACATACACACCGGTGCACTTCTCCGGCAATGTTCCGATCTCGATCCCTCTCTCTAACCGAACCACCACACACAACCCACCACCCCACACAGTCCACCACCATTTCGTTTTAACGGCTTGCTCGAACCCATCTCCGGCAACCACCGCCACAATACCATAACCACGTTTTTCCGATCGGAATCGGCGTCGTGGAAGCAGTTTGGTGGAGGGAGACGGTGGAAGCGGAGAAGGCATGGACGCGAGAGTTGAAATTCTGCTTGGAAGATTTATGAGACGTGAAGAAAGAGTAAAAGTATAGTGGGGGTGGTGGTTTGCGACGGTGATTTAGTGGTCGGAAAGTTGCCAGATAATCGAGTTTGCCGGAAGTAGTCAGAGAAGAAGATGTGGGTTCTAAACTATTAACATAACTTTTTTTTATTTTTAATTGATTTAATTTATGTTTATTTTAAATAAGGGGTAAATAGGTGATTTGATTTGAAAAGTGGAAATATGTAATTAATTTTGTTGATTGAGGAAATATGTAATTTATATTGTTTAGTAAGCGGAAATATGTAAAAATCCCTTAATTTTTAAGTTGAAACCTGTTTAAATGAACGGTTTAAGGGTATGTTTTTATTTTGGGTCACCAGAGATCAAATCTCGTCAATCTCTCTCTTAAATCTGGTTTTTAAGAAAAGGATTAATTCAATAATTTTAGCTAATACTTTAAATACTTTTTATTTTTTCTTATAATAAAGATTAATCCTACATATAGTTGTCAGTTGCAACTAAAATATTTTAAGTCATGAAGATTAAAATTTAACATTATATTACCAAAATATTTTGAGTTAAGAAGATTCAATTTTAACATTATATTATAATAGTTATGACGTTTATTAGTTTATATAAAATTAAGATGATATATGAACATTACAGTTGTCAATGCTTATATTTAAAATGTCCAATATATATGGTGTTATTCAAAAAATTTTTCAGTATCTTTCAATCGAGTTATTTTCGTGTCATGTTTCAAGCGACTTTTAACCCGTGTGACTCATATGACCCTTTTAGGATTATGTTTTATTCTTTCTTCTAGTAGTGTTAATTAGAGCTTGTAAATGTAGAAAATTTTCTAAAAGTGTTTATATAAATATCTATAGTTACTACTATAAAAATATACGTTATTTATTATAACTTCTAGATGTATTTCCAATCAGCTTACATGCTAATTTAAGCCTATAAAAGAACCGAACATTAACGAACTGTTCGGCTGGAAGTTCATTTTCGTTTACTTAAAAAAACGAACAAACATGAACATGCATTTGTTTGTTCATTTATGTTCGTGAGCATCCGGTTATGTTCGTGCATTTATGTTTGTTTATTTACGTTGATGTATTTTCGTTTGTTTATGTTTTATAAACATTCTAAGTAGTTATATATATGTGTGTGTGTGTGTGTGTAAAGGGCTCGTTAAAATGAATGAGGTAAATTTAAGCCACTAATTTAGATGTGTTTTCTGGATAAATTGTGATGTATTAGACTGGTTCATTTCCACTGCAAACTGTTCATTTAGATTTTAAATGAACGAACATGAATGCACACGGATATGCCCTTATTTTTTATGAATGGACATGAACAAAGTAATGATACGCTACCTTGGAATACCAAGGATTCCATTATGCCAACGGCCTAGTGTTTCCCATTTTCTTAAAGACGAAGCTAAATATTCTGGTCTAAATGTAAACAAAATATGTAATATCCATTATGACTGAATCTCAATCAAATATGTTTCTTGTTAACACTGGACCGTTTATTATTTATGACTCGCATCAATTTAGAAAGAAACCAGCACCTTAAACTTTAACTTTTTGAACTTATTGTATTGATGCATAAAGATATGTATTCCATAATTGACCTTGTTTTCAACATGCTTGATATTTGATGATAAAATATCAGTAAGTTGTTGCTCGCTACCCAAAACAACATCAGCAATGTTCTTGAAATAAGATAATTTAATCATGTCAAACGCTTCAATATTTGGGAGCAATAAAAAGTTGGTATTACCTACAAGTGATTATTTTCTTTTTAGTTTTTTAATAAACAGATTATGATAGTGATCATACTATTGTTGTAACAAAAATAATTACAACAAAGTTGCATACCTTTTCTTTTACCTAATTATAGAGACTTCATTCACGTCTCATAAAACATGACTTGTCTCACAAAAATGTATTATTTGCTCATTTTTTACAAACTTCGCCGAAGATAAAATACATGTTTGACACTACAACTATTAAAAGATTAATGTAAAAAAAAGGTTTTAAACTACATATTACCAACATACAAAGTCACACACATACCCAATAGCACATCATAAAAACATAGTATATATAGAGTAGAAATAACTGACCTTGAGTGTAGTACCAAGACACTCTCATAAGATTGTTACTTCAAAGAAATAGCACACAACTCAAGTTGCAAGAACAATTCTTCGTTTGTAATATGCGAAATTATATTATTTCTTTATTTATGTGCAAAACTACATATAACACTTTCGCTCAATTCAGATACTTAAACTTACAAATAAGTAAAACATGTAGTAATATTAAGTTGAAAGTGAAGTTTCAAACACCAACAAAATCGTTATCTAAAAAATATATTATTAAACAAAACCATATAAATCCAAAAGTCAAACAAATAGATGTGAATTAAAAAACAAAAACGTTGCAAAATAAATAAGCATCTAAATTAAAGTGAGTTTAGATCTGCAAATAATCAGGAGATAAAAAAATTTACAAATCCTTAAAATATGCTATATCCAATCTGCATAAAAGAAAGTATTTGACCATGAAACCCAAATTTTACTGGAATACCCCACTGAAGTACTTAAGTAAATTAAAACCACTCATCATGAAATTAAATTTTAAAAATAATTGTTTAATCATTAAACTCTGATGCAACGGTAAAACGAAAACGAAGATCGAATCACGTTGATTCAGTGAATACCCGTGATGAACTTCCAAAACCCCCAAATCCCAGCCAAAGGTCAAGGGAAAATGAAGAGAAAAATGATTATTACTAAATTCAAGTCCGTCTTTTCCAATTACATAAGAAAGATATAAATAGACATTTTAATACGAAATGGGCCCAAAAAAGGCCATGGGCCAAACACAAGCCCAAAAATAAAAAGACAAAAACCGACAATAAAAACAATAAAAGGCCCATAACTTTATTTAAAAAGAGTTTTTGGGCTTCGGGCACGGATGAAACCGCTGTGGACAGTCTGTCACAATGTGCTCGTCGTCTCAAGCTTCGATTTGACTAGTAATGGGCTATAAACGAAGCTTCGTGGGCCAAGTTATGCCCATTTTCATGGGCCACCTTTGGAAGCATGATCATAGGCCTCCAAATATAATATGGCACGTTCTTTAATGCTTGGGCCTCCAACGTCAAACTCCACCAGAATACCCTACTGGGGTGTTTAGCCCAAAATATTAAAGTTACCATATTCAATCATCTGATACTTTAACTTTGAAAGTAAACAAAACCTAATTCACTTCAACTTGAAGCCTCTGATTAAAATTAAACATAAATTTGTATATCACAATTTTGGAGTTTTTCACTAAAACATCTAACATAAAATCAAGACAAATTTGGATGTGATCAAACCTATATAAACAAAGATTAATAGTTGTAAAGCATAGTACTTGTAGCAATCAGATCTTTTAACATCATTGAATAGCAGCGATGACTTTCTTCTAGATCAATTAGAGTTCCATTGTAACAAACCGCTCCAATAATATACAAAATAATAATAATAATAATAAATGTACATGATTTAGAAGGGTGTAAAGTTTCAGCAACTTATCTAGTCATGATTTTGTTATCGGGATCATAAACCTCAAATGATCTTCAATAACTAAGAAAGGCATAACGAAAAATAAACTTAATCAAAACACTAATGGAACTAACATTTTGAAATTGAATACAATAATAATAATAATAATAATATATCATAAAACCTAAAAAAAATTAACTTAGGATTTGATGATGAAAATTGCTTCACAAATACACTAGATGTTATAAGCTGGTTTAAAAGTTATATGGGTTTGATAAAACTCATCACCCGCTTCTTCTTTTTTTTTAATATGGAATTGTTTCTTAATTAGAAATCATATCTTTAAAAAATATATATATATTAATTTTCAGTATATCCCTATTTTGTATGATTTTCATATCAAATATTTGGTGAGTTTAATTTTTAATTTAATGAGATGTTATAACCCGTTTAAGGATTGTATGGGTTTGGTAAGACCCATACCCGTGAATTCGGGTCAAATGCATGAGAAGCCTCCATTTAAAAATCAAGCAATCTAGTGGCTTCCATAAAAGGGGGGAGTGACCACATCGCGACAAGTAGGATTTTTGAGTTTTCGTTTATGTGTTGTGTGTGTGGGTGTATCACACACACAAACTATTATATCAATAATAATAAAACAAACATTGCAGACGACAAAAACTAGTCGATCACCCCCTTATCGCCCCTCGTTTCGCCCCGATGACTGTGTCTGCGCCCCTTCTCGCCCAAATTTGTAGCCCACTACGCATAGTCTTAGATTTAGGGCCGGCTCAGGTAAGTTTGGGGCCCAAACTTTTTTATACATATATATGTTTGATAGATACAAGATCTCGAGTCAAACACCATCGTCAGTTGGTCGAAGAGGTCATTAATATTAATTAGTGTTTAGAAGTCATCGGAAAAATAGATTCACCGGATAACTTTGCCGGAAAGTCTTGATGGAGAAGATGACAACAAAATCAAGTTTCAAGTGATGGCAAAAATAATCATTGCTCTTTATTTCATATATAAAATATATTATTTACATACTTGCCCTTTTAGTTTTGTTATATTTATATTTCACCCTTAACTTTTATTTCAACATACCTTTTAAAATTCTTTAAACAATTTCAAAATTTGAGTATATATTAAAATAAGTATATTAATTTTAATAAATTTTGTATTAATAACTCGTATAAGTATTAAGTTTTAGGGTTTCGAAAATTTGGGTATTACATTCATAGGATAAAGTTAAAATACAAAGTACAACAAAAATGAGAATGGTGAGAAGGAATCTAATCCATTGATCTTAAATTTAGATGGTAGAGACTAATTTAAGAAAAAAATTGATGAAAAGGGTATGGATGTAATAACCCACTTATGATGTCTTCTCTCTGCACATGCAATACACATATCAATTCCTCCATTTAAAAACGTCTATAACTTTTTCATACGACATTTTTAATTTTTTTTTTCCATATTAACAAGTGTTTATTATCTTTAATATGAATATCATATTGTTATATAAAAATAAAAAAAGTTAGTGGGTTTTTTTATATTGTGTTATTTGGTTGTCCATTGTGTTTTTAATTGAGATTTTTTATGGATTGTGTTATAGATTTTGGTCATTGTGTTTTTCAATTGGAAATCATACTAAAGATAAAAATTAAAACAAAGTCTACATCATTGTGTCTTTTTGTTCGTCATTGTGTCTTTATGATCAACATTTGTCTTTCTACTTATCGTTGTGTTTTAGTCACTGTGCTCAACCTTCACTTAAGTTGAGAAAATTGGTATTATGTTCATTGTGTATTACGTTCAAGTCATTGTGTAATATGTAGATTCCATTTTGTTTTACGTTTCAGGTCATTGTGTTATATGTATTTACCATTGTGTTTTACGTTTCAGGCCATTGTGTTATATGTATTCATTATTGTGTTTTACGTTTCAGGTTATTGTGTAATATGTATTCATCATTGTGTTTTATGTATTAGATAATTTATTGGTACTTTTCATTATATTTACATATTATTACATAACATTGTTTTTAGTATTTTAAAAAAACACAATGATCAGTTGAAAGACACAATAGCGAAAAAACAAAATAACAAACAGAAAGACACAATGACTAAAAAAGACATAATGGTAAACAAAAAGACACAATGACGTAAATTATTTTTTATTCTTAAATAACAAAATCATACTCATATTAAAGATAAAAAAAACGCTTTTTATTATGGTGAATTTTTATCTTTTTAAAAATATCATATGAAAAAATTATAAACGTTTAAAAATGATGGAGGAATTAACATGTGACTTGTATGTGGAGAGAGAAAATATGTACTATTACTTTTATACCCATATTCCTTTGGTCCCTACTTGACACATGTCATTTAATTATGGCTTCTAACACTCCTCATTTTTATTATCATTTGTAGAATAACTCAACCCTACATTCATATTATATTTTGTTATATTTATTGATATAACATTAACTGTCGTTTATAAAAGTTAGTTTATATATTTTGTTATTCGTTAACGTCTAAGAGTCTTTTTATTTTGACTCAAACGAGGTATTTAAATTCTTAAGGACATCCCTGAATAGTGTAAAATATGACATTAGGAAACTCTGAAGATTACGATTGCCCCACGATTCTAAATGACATTAAAATCTTCTTAATGTAGTTTCATAGATCATAAAATAAAGTACAACATGATTAGTGTGAAGTCTATCAATATTACCATAATCGGGTTCAATGACTCAATGAGTCATGTATAAAGAACTTATAACATCAATCCATACAAATTAGATGGGCATTTAGATGACTAAACCATATGCGGCTACATTTAAGAACTAGCTTTTAACCCGCGTGCTACGCGAGTTACTTTTATTTATTTTTAATTATTGTGAATACATATTGTTCCTCTATGATATGATGTGTTTAAGTATTAAAATTAAAGGTTACATGAACATTTAAAGTATATTATATTTATTAGTTGAAGTTAAGGTATAATTTCTTTGTTTTATTATTCGTTTGCATCTCAAATGGGTTTTGTTGTTTAAGATATGAATTTTCATGTAAGACCCCGATCCCGGTGCCCTACTTTGGACGTTGGATTTACTCATAAACACAGTTCTAATTATCAGAGTTAAATAAAACTTTCGCGGAATATTAAACTCCAATAACCATTTCAAATCATTACAAAAACTTATCTCAATTACCATCTTTTGTCTTTCAAACATAAACATCATTTAAATAAAAACGTCATAGGTCTTCAGATGCCAACTTCTTATTCTTCCACCATGTGTCCTCCTCAAGCTAGCTGTGTAAGGCCCCGTTACCGGTGTCCTACATTGGACGTCGGATTTTTCATAAACACAGTTCGACAAATTAGAGTGAATTGGAACATTCGCGGAAACGTTAACTTCGATCATTCGTTACAAAACATTTAATCCTTTTCTTAAAACCATAACATAAAACGTCGTATTTAAAACATCATTTCTTCCATCTTCATATGTCAGCCATTCAATCCATGTCATGTGTCATCCTCATGCCAGCTCAATAAACATATATACCTGCGTGTATACTAAAAGTCAGCTACGCTGAGTAAGTTCTAGTTAATCAAGCAACATACAATAAATTCACATACTTAATTATATACGTATCCGAAGATACATATTACATACTTAACCTGTTCATTGTTCTTACATACACATACTTTCATTTTTTCATACTTTCTTTCTTTAACGTACACAATACATACATAGCTAACCTCACATTATAAAGAGCATTTCTCCCTACATACCTCGGATATTGTTAGGGCCCGGTACCTTCCATCCTCGGATATTATTAGGGTCTGGTCTCCCTTTCTTCCATACAACCATACCATACTTTTCTATATATTCATAATTATAACTTTCATACATACATACACCATTTACGTATCATATATAACAATCCTCTCTCCAAACTATCACCTGGCGGTACATGCAATATCCAAATATCGTTTACACACCGTCAAGAATTCATTCATACATAAATCATATAAGGCATACACTTACCACTTAAGGTAAGTGTATTAACTAATCACATCGAGTATGCAAACAACCCCGAAAACATAACAAAGAATGGGGCTAGAAACTCACCTGAATCCTGTTACGTTCTCCGCTCACTGTTATTCCTTTCTTTAACTGAGCTCTGCTAACTGTATATTAATCATGTGTATCAATACTTGTCCTTATCACATTATTCATATTTAAGCCAAAATGGCTAAGTCTGGTCTATTCTAATGGTCTGGTTTATGATTACAATTACTTAGAATATTTGCATACCTTATATCCTAATGTAATTGAATACATTGTATTCTAATGATCACATTGTAATCTAATGATCACATTGTAATCTAATGATCACAAAGTAAGCTAATGATCACATTGTAAGCTAATGATCACAAAGTAAGCTAATGCTCACAAAGTAAGCTAATGATCACATTGTAAGCTAATGCTTACAGAGTAAGCTAATGATCACAGAGTAAGCTAATGATCACAAAGTATGCTAATGCTCACAAAGTAAGATAATGATCACAAAGTAAGCTAATGCTCACAAAGTAAGCTAATGATCACATTGTAAGCTAATGCTCACAAAGTAAGCTAATGATCACAAAGTGAGCTAATGATCACAAAGTAAGTAATGCTCACAAATTTAGCTAATGTTCACAAAGTAAGATAATGATCACAAACTAAGCTAATGCTCACAAAGTAAGCTAATGATCACAAAGTAATCGATTACAACAAAGTAATCGAATTTCGTAAGCGAGTTTCAAAAGTAATCAACTTTGATAAGTAAGCGAGTTCCAAAAGTAAGCGAGTCCTTTAAGTAATTGAGTTCATATGTAAGTAAAAGTAATCGAGTTCTTTAAAGTAATCGAGTCCTTTAAGTAATCAAGTCTTTTAAAAGAAATCGAGTCTTATGAAAGAAATCGAGTTATATGAAAGTAATCGAGTCCTTCAAAGTAATCGAGTTCCAAAAGTAAGCGAGTACAATCAAAGTAAGCGAATTCCATAAAAATAAGCGAACGAGCTAAACTTTATTTAAATATGTCACGGTTTGGTCCTTTATTAGCGTTATCTTTACCCGTTTTAACCCTAACACCTTGTCATGGCTCGGTATGGACCCATAAATGTTTCCCTAACCGTTTTCGGCCAAAACCTAACCCGAGTGACCATAAAGCTTGAACCTTTATGGCTAGAAATGTCTAAGGCTAGATCTAGGGTTTCTTTTATGAACCATACTTATTCAATAGTTCATTATCTCTATTTTAACATCAAGTTTATATTTTATGGTTCGTTTATACCCTATCTACTTTAGGGTTAAGTTTTATAGAAAACCGTTCACAAAAACATAACCTTTAAAGGTAAAGAACGTACCTTTACGTGTTCGTTAGGTCACGGTTATCTTGGTTATGAACAAAACATCTTGTATATTGCTTAAATATCCAAGATCTATCAATCTTTATCTTGGTTTTTGGTCTTGGATCTCTCCCTTTACTCACGGCCGTATATGGTGGCTATGTGTGTGTTTAGAGTGTGTATAGATTCTTGAAAGATAAGATGGATGGAAATGGAAAGGATTAGGGTTTAAGGGGGTATTTATACTCCCTTAAGCCCATGGTCCTAAGGTCCATCTTTCCTTTTTAGTCCATAACTAATTCCATCTAAAAAGCCTACTTATCCTTTCATATTTTATTATTATTATTATTATTATTTTTATTATTATTATTATTATTATTATTACTCCACTAACTCAATTATTTCACCCAACGCAATTAACATATTAAATATTATTTTAGAAATTTCGGGATGTTACAAGTCTTCCCTCCTTAAAGAGGTTTCGTCCCCAAAACCTAGCTTATTCCTTGTAAAAGGAACACTTCCTATATTCACGCACCTTATTGGATCGTCCTTGCTTTCTAGGTTATCCTTCTTACTCCTGTCTTGAAGTCACCGAGTGGTGTTCATGTGTTTTAGCTATTCAAGGTAGCTTGTCCATGAGGCCCTCGAAGTTTCAAGTCTCGTCTCATCCTTCCAAGGGACTTTTTTCCGTATCATTTAACACTATTGTCTAAACGACATTTATTACATGTCATAAATAAGCATAAGTTTTAAAATTTAACATAAAACAAGTTCCTAGATAATCATACTTTAAACGGAATAAGACTATTACGTAAGTAATTATTCTTTCATCGAGCGCTCTCTTCTGCAGTTTTCCTTGGCCCATGCTCCTACCCTTTCGCGCCTCCTGCCTCCGTTCCCTTGCACTCCCTTGCCATGTGATTTGTCTTACCGCATTTGAAGCATGCGAGTTTTGCGTCACATTCATTAGCATAGTGCCCCACCTTCCTACACTTGTAACAGGCATTTGTCCCAAGCCTGAATTCTCCACCATGAGCTTTTCCACATTTGTGACACATATTCGAACCAGTACTCCACTTGCACTCACCACCATGCACCTTCCCACACGTCTTGCATGTCTTTCTCTCCCACACCTCCTACTTTTTATAGCGATCTGGTTTTTTTTGTAACGAACTGGTTCATTCGTCAGTTCTCCGTTAATGAATTACCTAACGAATGGCTTAACGAACTGCTTCTAATTCGTTATCTCTTCCTAACGAATGGGCATAACGAATTGCTTCTAATTCGTTATCACTTCCTAACGAATGGGCATAACGAATTGCTTGCTAATTCGTTATGTCATCGCTAACGAACTAGGGTTAGGTCAGGGAATGTCAGAAACATTCTCTGACATTGGTTAACCTCGTACACCTTTTCTGGCGCCGTCATCGCCGGAAAACCGGGATCTTGCCGGAAATGCGAGATCTAAGTTATTTTTCACCATTTTCACTGTTTTTCGTCCCGTTCGATCCAAATCTGAGCTAGGGTAACCCCTAAGCTCATCTTTTGATCATTTTATACCCGATTCCACACGGATCTCGTGACTTTAACGGTTTAAGGGAGTCGGCTCATCATTTCGCGACTAAATCTAACGGGTTTGGGTCCATACAACATCATACTATCATTACCTCGGGTCGGGATCGATTCTTCTTCTTCTTGGTTTCGGTTTAGAGAAAGAGAGAGAGCTTAAGTTTGTGTTTTGGGTGGTGTATGAAATGGATGAGAATGATTTAATTAATGGTAATTATGGTATTTATATCATGGATCATGGGCTTAAGCCCATGTCTTTTCTTCATTTCCTCATTAACCCAAGTCCATTACCCATATTACTTAACCCAACACAAGCCCGACTCTTAATAACTCATCTTTTATTATATTAACCGAAACGAGAAAACGGGATGTTACATTTCATCTTTATTCAGGTGAATGTATAGAGTACTAGCTTTTGCCCGCGTGTTACGCGGGTTGCTTTTAGGCTTTTTTTTTAAATTATTGTGAATATATTTTTTCATATATAATGTATTCGCATATTAAAATTAAAGGTTATATGAATGTATAAATAAAGTATAGTTTGTTTTATTCACCAGATTGCTTCGTTTGTAAAATAGTTAGCTCTCATTGATCTAGCCCGATTTAATCCGTTTATTTTATATGGTGTTTGTTAGTATACATCATGAATTCATAAATTATACTGAATCCATAAATCACTGTTGTTGTGATGTTATTTTTGTCACTCTACATCATGAATTCATAAAATTCTACTAAATTCAAAAACCATTATATCATAAGTGATAACAATTTATTTTATTTCAAATAAGAAAAAAAATTACTTTCTTTATTTCCTCGTACAACTCCTCGATGTCTCCTACAATTAGGGCTACAACTTCTGAAGTTGTTAGAAGGTTGTACGTTCTACCATCTTGTTGCATGTTACATATAAGGCGTAGCTTCATATCCATCGCAGGTTATTGGTTATAAACATCTCTTGCCATTCTGTAAGTCTGTACTAAAACATTTTGGCGATCAAGCATTTTTTTTTCAACCATATAATAATCTCAGGTCCAGCAACTTTTCGGCTGTTGATGTGTCAGCATTGGTATTAGTATTAGTATAGATAAATAAATATAAACGTAATGCTTGATTTGATTTAAAATTGATGACAAAACCGGAGCTTCGGTGCGGAAGCGTGTCGAACGGTGATAAACGAGCTCGGATCTTGGATCGATCTATAACATGTATTTACTCTTGAACGATAATAATGGACGAATGTGGAGAGTTCGTTTCAATTAAAAATCAATAATAGGATGAACAATTGTAATCAAAACACAAAAGATAGATGTAGAAGTATGTTTTCATTAACCGAATGATTTTCATCAAGAACGCTCATACATACATTCATACATACATAATCATAAAGGAACGGCCACCCGGGGGCGAACTCTCAACACAATAAAAAAATCTCACATTGCACACATGACCTAAACAAATGACCTAAATCATCTATTTATACTAGTCTTGTATCTTGATCTTTACTCCACCGTCACTTGGATAAGACAAAAGGAATAAAATATAATATAATATTTCACCCGTCAAATGCTTCAATTACTCGTTATAATATCTTGTTGTCTTTCTTTAATTTCTTATTATAAATGAGTAAATATTCGATGTGTCGGTCTAAAATATAATACCCAACAATCTCCCCCTTAGACTGATGCCATCGACTCACTTTCACGATCACCTCATAACCCGATGCCTTTCACAGAAATTCTCCCTCTCACAATAAGTGTCTCCCATTTTTCATTACAAATCATCTTCTCTTTATCTCTTTTGGATATAGTTGTATAGGCATAAGATCGAGGATTCAAACTTTAATGATCAACTACGAGTTAATTCGAAACAGCAAAAGGAAATAAACTTAAAATTTTCATTAAAGTGAGTCTTTCACTTGATTCGACCAAAATTTGCAATGAAATTTCATATAATTTTTCTCCCCAATTTCGTTGCAATATCATAAACGAATGTGTCTTTAAATCAAGTGCGGGTGAACATCTTCAATTCAAACAATCTTAACCATCCCTATCTACAATTGTTGATAAAATTCGAAATAAACAAACTAAATAAAATACCTTTTGTGGTTGAAAGTTGACATTTGACATGGTCAACTCTTGAAATTATTCGGATAAATCAACCATCTTGTTATTGTAAGCACCTTGTTGAAGTTGTGAAATTTTCGTGATTTTTGCCCAATTTTTGCTCAAAAATACGTAAAAATGACCAAAATACCCCTCATTGACCTGACACAATCAACGGCTGAGTTGACCAGAAAATTCACTTCCAAACGGTCACTCATACTTGGGCAAACATTTTTCGTTAAGAACACACGGTCAAAAGGTCAACGGATAAGCAAGTATACATCATTTTGTTCATCTTGGCCCGATTGACTTTTGAAAGTCAGCTAGGCATGCTCTCGAGCAAAGGACATTCTCTCGAGCATTTTTCGAGAATTTACACATGTGCTCGTGAATATGCCTTAGCATTTTTCTTTACAAATCTTCACAAGACATGCTCGAGAATTTACACATGTGCTCGAAGCTTTAAAAATTTTATCCTTATGCTTGGGGCTAGAAAACTTTGTGCTCGAAACAAAACTTATGTGTTCTGTTTTAAACGAAGATGTGCTCGAGACAAAGATTACATGCTCATGGCTTCAAATTATGGCGTGCTCGGTGTGATACCTAGAAATATAAGAAGTATTATTATATTCCATAAACGAGATTAAGACGTGTTTAGACTATGTTAAGTAAGAATTAAGACCATTGAGTTAAATATATTATTTTATTCTAAAAATGAAAGGAATATAGTTATATTAAATCACATAAGAAGTCGGAACGCATAAAGAAATTGTGGTGATATTTTATGAAGGAACGAACGTTTTCGGTTAAATGTGTGAATACTCAACCCGAAATTCGAGAAAATGTCAATGGGTGAATCCATTTTAATATTTTAGAGGATTGAAAAGTGAGAACTTCAACGAAAACGTGACTCGATTCTGAGTTATAGCGAAGCGGGAAAATGCAAATTACTATTTTAAAAAATGATCGATAATAGCTTATTAACGGAAATAATAAGTTAACGAGACAAATTTAATTCGAGAACGTGATAAGAAGAATTTTTTTGACGAAATGTATTTGGAAAATACAACGTCACGTGAAGTAGCAGAGTCGTTGGAGCGAGAAACCGAAACGCGATTGAAAAACTCGTTTAAAACCGGCACCTATATATAGTGGGTTACCCCACCATTCTCTCATTACAACAAAATATCTGCATTTTAGAGAGAGAGATTAGAGAGAAGGCTGGGATTTCCGGCGGTGGTCGATGACGGTCCGGCAGCAACTGGCGGTGGCGGTTCGGCGGCGGCCGGCGGTGGTCCGGCGAGGCCGAGAGTGGCGATCGAAGCCCGTCTTCTACCCTGAAGTATTTTTCGACGTTCCGAACGTGATGGTAAGCTCTGATCGTCCTAATTTTGAGTTTAAGTTCGTTAAAAACTCGTTTTAAAATCTGGACAGATTGTATTCACTTTGCATATCTACAAATATTAGTCTATTACAGAAGATCTAACGGTCCGATCGTCTTGATTTTTATACAGAGGGTTCATAACACATAGAAGATATTTTTGAACGGTAGAGATGAGAATCGGAGTTGTTTAAGTTGGGTTTATAGACTCGTTTTCGTGTTCAGTTCGCTGGGTGTTTTTCTGGGAACACAGCAGTGAAGAACGGACTATTCCCGGAGATCCGGCCGTCGGATCGACCTGAAAGTTTCGTTGAACCTTAATATCATATAGATCTATGATTCCACCAAAGGAATCGATGATCCGATGTCCAGATAGTGAGTTATAAGCCCCGTAACTTTCTGGTCAAATTCTAAAACGAAAACAGTTTACTAAAATGAGTTGCGTGTAGGTTTTGAGGTGTCGTATGGACGATCCGAGAACGGAGAAACGTTCGTGACGCAAAAACGAACGCGTTGATGTACCCAGATCGTATTGCATGCGGGTTTTGAGCAGGTTCCGAGATTTGAACCGTACGCGAGGAGGTATACCTTTATATCGTTAAGTGTTGAAAAAGTTAGATAACGAGAGATTCGAATAAAAATTTGTTATCAGAAATAATTTGGACAATGAAATATTGTTAATAAATATTTAGATAATCGCTGGTTAATATCGATTGTTAAAAATGGTACAATCAAAACTTGGACGATTTTGTGTATATTTATGATATAAAAATATATATACGATAGTTGGACAAAAATATTTATTTTGATATCACATTTATAAAAGATTATTATATTTTACAATATATATATACACACTTTTATTAAATAATGTCAAAGTTATAATTATAATAAATAAGACACGTGAGGATAAACGAGCTAAATTAGGATACGTTCTTACTTGTATATGTGTTAATATATTTTGTATTAAACATAGGAATCCAGTTATCATTGGATAACTGTTAATAAGACTTTGACGTCAACTGGTTGTGAATACATCGGGAGTGTTATTCGTGTTGAGGCAAATGTGAGTTTCTCTATCGACCCCTCGTTTTCGAATCGATTTTTATTGTGTTTTGGGGGAAAGGCATATTCTTTATATTGATATTTATATTTAAGTTTTTTAAAGGCATCTTATTTTACAAAACGTGTCAAACGCGGGATGAGTATAGTTGGCTAAATAACGGTTAACCCTAGAAAGTGACACATAAATATGGGTAGATCTATCGGGGTGACGCCCTCTACTTCCATCACGTTGGGTTAAAAGTAGGCGTATTTTGAGTCTGGTATGTATCAGGTTATCAACTATGATAGTCATACGTAATGTTATATTCTTTGCTCGTCTACAACAGCACGATTTGTTTAAGAAGTAAAATGCCTATTATTTTTGTGATGTAATGACGGTAGATCATTACACATGGGTTTGTGTTATAATGGGGGTAAGCCATTATACACGGGATGTTTTTGATATCATTCGGGGTGTGGTGACGATTACACACGAGGTGATATTGGTATATAATGACAAAAGATCATTATATGGATGTTGTTTTCAATATATATATATATATATATATATATATATATATATAGGATCAGGATCATGAGAGAACTTTTTTGAAATTGAGAACTATGAGAACCATTTTGAACCACAAAAAACCCAAAAATAAAAAAAAAATCATAAAATCAAAAAAAACACAAAAATCAAAAAAGTAAAAAAACCAAAATTCTTATTTTATCATCCCGGTTTCATAAAAAAACTCGGTTTAGCTATGTACACATATGTATAATATATACATATATGCACATTTACATGTTTTTTTGTACACGTGTATAATTTAAGATAAATGATACTGTACATATGTGTATATTACGTAACTAAAAATTATATAAAATTATACATATGTGTATAATATGACGTTTTTTTTATTTTTTATTATTGTTTTTTTAATTTTTAATGAAACCGGAATGAAATATAAGAATTTTGGTTTTTTTTACCTTTTTAAAATTTTTATTATTTTTTGTTTTATGATTTTTTAAGGGTGTCTTTAGTGGTCTAAAATGGTTCTCAAAATTCTCAATTTGCAAAAGGTTCTCTTAGGATCCTTACCCTATATATATATATATATGTATATATATATGTATATATGTATGTATGTATGTATATGTTATTTTCAATAAAGAGAAACTCACCACATTCGTGTTGACCGTTTATTTTAATATACCTTTCAGGTAAATAAACTATTGAAGCTTCGTGGAGGGCGCGGGAAAGTCGATGTGGTGTGTTTGAATAGGAGAAAAATAATAACTTGGACTTGTAATAATAAAATCGTGTCTTTTGACACATGTAAACTCTGATCGTTGAGTAAAAGTCCAACTTTTGGGGTTGAAAATAATTGCTTTATTATGATTGGCTAAACGGCGTCTGTCACCACCTGAATGACTTAGTCAAAGTCTTCCGCTGTATAAAATAAGCTTTTCGGGGTGTGACACTCTGGGCCAAAATTATGTGCTGGGATCATCAAAATACTCAAACCTTTTTTGGACCAAATCGAACACCAAACACATGTAATATTCAACAGCAATCTGCCCATTTTACCCCAGCATAGATCGCATTTACAGCTTGTGTAATCAGCATATCAGCAGCTAAAGTGAATAGAAGCTACAACAAACTTGTTTCAGTTAATCATATATGCAGCAAACTTGTTCGAGAACGAATTAGGTAGCAAAATGACGAAGTTGTCCCTCTGTAGCAGCTTTTATGTGCTGCTGCTGCAACATTCTCTAATATGTGAATAAGCTGGAGCCACTGCTCGTGAATAGTGATCTAATGTGCATGTATTAAAATTAATACGATTAGAAGCAAATGACCATACTACCCCTGCATAAACAGAACAGCAATGAGCAGCAACTTATTACTTTTCTATCTGCGACATGTTTGAACACACAATCAGCCTCTGTTAGAAATCTGAAATTAAGTACTCGGAACGCGGCTTCAGTTTACGTAAGTTAATATTTTTCATTTGAATACATATCTAGCCCCAAAATTTGTCGACTTGCCCCTGCTGCAACTGATTCTATCAGCATCTTGCATTACCAACTAGTACCAACAACATAAACCACTTGTACCGCAGCTTTGTATCAAGATACCCTTGTAGTTATCTGCATCAGCAATTTTTAAAGTCTGAATAAACACTTGAACCATCTACTGAAATTACTAAACTGCCCATTGCATATTACTATTCTACCCTTAATCATTTGTGTGATAGCTGCAACGTTATAATGATCAGCAACATTAAACAAGCATCTGCACTCTTAACCTTGCTATCTATTTGTGAATAATCTTCACCAACATGTGCTGAGAAATAAAATCGGTAGTAGCACCAACTATGTATTCGAACACATAATTCATATCATAAACTGCTTGAGAAAGAACCAGATCAACATCATAATATATATCAATTTAGAAAACACTATTCTAACTGTTAGTTGATACTACTTTTGTCGTCATCAACAAATTCCTCAGCACTGTTTGATTAACTAATTAAAAATCTGCAGCATACTTTCCCGAGAAGCTAACTGTTCGGGACATAAATACGCTGAAACGGACCCTGCTGAACTGCAACAGCCTGTACCATCTACGATCATGATTGTACCAGTTCTGAAATTACTTGATTACCCCTGCTCAGCAAATCAACATCAATCATCTATAGGTCCATGACAGCATCACTGCTGCACCTGTTTGAAATAGTGTAGAAATGGCAGCCCTAAGCATTTGAGAATTACCAATTTGCCAATAGTAATTTGCTCATGTATAATAAGAATCTAGCAGAAAACTTCAACTGCTCGAACAACTAATACCAGCACACAACTTATGTACTAATGAATGATCATATGTTCCGTTCAAATACTTAATTCAGCCAATCTGTTCATGTAGCGTAGAAACCAAATCTTCCAAATCATGAAATTAATCATTTAAATTAGTTCCAAACGCACCATAAACATCATATGAAAAGGAATTAGTCACCAGTTTTCACTAGGTAACCAAGATTTTGATTTTCCCTAAATTTTGACTTCCGTGCCCCCTAAGATCATAGATCCGAAACTAAACAGTTGATATCTGAAATTAATCATTGCAATCTCATCAAATTATCACGAAATCAACATTCTATCACCAATCTAACGTCAATTTCATCAAACAATCAAATCTAGAACACCAAATATAAACGAATTCAACCTAAAACGAACCGAAATCAATAGATCTGGACGAAACCTAATAAATAAACATGAAATTGATGTTGAATCTCAGAACTAATCATCGACCCAAACATCAATCCACATCTATAATCCTTCAATCATCAAAGTTCATCCAAATCCATGAAAACACCAATAAAAACTTCAACAAACTTCATGTTTAACGTCCATGGCGGATTCAAGAGAGAATTGAATCCATTCAGCGGTTAGTCTGAACGATTTAGTAACCCGCTCTGATATCAACTGACAAAACCCGAGCCTCGGTGCGGAAGTGTGTCAAACGGTGATAAACGAGCTCAGATCTTGGATCGATCTATAACATGTATTCACTCTTAAACGATAATAATGGACGGATGTGTAGAATTCGTTTCGATTAACAATCAATAATAGGATGGACAATTGTAATCAGAACACACAAGATAGATGTAGAAGTATGTTTTCATTAACCAAATGATTTTCATCAAGAACATTCATACATATATTCATACATACATAATCATAAAGGAACGGCCACCCGGGGAGAGCTCTTCCCCGGGGGAAAACTCTCAACACAATGAAAAATCTCACAAAGCACACATGACCTAAACAAATGACCTAAATCATCTATGTATACTAGTCTTGTGTCTTGGTCTTTACTCCACCGCCACTTGGATAAGACCAAAGGAATAAAATATAATATAATATTTCACCCGTCAAATGTTTCAATTACTCGTTATAATATCTTATTGTCTTTCTTTAATTTCGTTACGTCGGTCTAAAATATAATACCCAACAATTGAAAAGGGTTAGTTGTCGATATGTGTACCTGAAAATGGTTTGTCTGTTTTGAATTTCGTTTTTGTATTATATATGTAAAGCTGTGAGAATTTTGGCTTCGTCCCATCCTTGGGTAGCAGATTGCCAATGGCGTTGTAATTTTGATCGCGCATTCTGAACACACAAGGAGCTTCCTTTATTAATTGATGAGTCAACCTTTCCTCCCATAGGAAGTTAAAGAAAGCATGGAGTTGTAAAGACAAATGTTTTCAGGAAGAAGTTGCTTTTAGCATCATTTGATTTAAATAATTCTTCATACTCAGGGATCGATCTAACTAGTGGTGGTAACTCATTATGACAACATAAACTATAATTTACTTTCATTTCTTTTCGTTTGCTTCTTCTAGCTTCGCCGTCCCAGAGTTTGGCATGACACACCTCACAACAAACTGGTCTCCATGATCCAAGTAATCTGTAGTTAAAAAATTAACATGATACTAGATATGTTTTTATTAATATATAAATATCTTAATTAATGTACAAATATTACATAAGTGAACCAACCTTCTCAAATTCCATCACATAAGTAAAGTATCACAACGCGTTGTAGGGGTTTATTTATGTTTTTATTTTTTAACTGTTTTGCTATTTTATTTTTTATAATGATTTGTTTATCTTTTAATGAAGTTTTGTTTAGATTTAATAGCATATATTAATTTGTTACGTTTAACGTTTATTAACGTTTGAGCTCTTTCAATTAATATGGTAGGTCTATAGTTGAGTTTACAATAAATGTTCATTGATATTTCAAAGACGAATTGACGAATTTAGAAGCTATGTTGTTCTCATAGTAAGAACTCATAGATGCAGTTTCTTCATACATATATTTAGCAAGTTTTGGTGGAGTGATTGACTATATTGTAAGGGGAACCCCTTTTAAATATGAGAATTTAATTTACATTTGTCGTTTTAAATATTATGAATATATTTTTTGAATTTTAATTTAATTTATTTTAAAAAAGTTTGTTTTAGAATTTATATTCCGTTCTTTTAAACCATCATGGTGTTGGTGACAGCTTTTGTGTTGTAGGTCCAATTTATAAGATTAGAGATTCAAGCCAAATGAAGCAAATAATAACAAAATAATTAATGAAAATAGTTCTCTATGTGATGGCTTATCAGCCATGAAAAAAAAATGATTTAAAATCATATAATGAACATATTATAAAATATTCACTAACATCCTAACAAAGACAACAAACATGACACTTAAGTTAGCAACTAAATTATCTACAACTTACAGTAACACTTTTATAGTTAATCTTCCTATATCTGCATATATTTCACTAATTTTCCTCATTCATATACATATGCAATTCTTCTTATAAGCACTCTTCCTCATTCATATTTATCTGCATAGTCAAAAGTCTCATCAAATCCGGATACCCTTACACGGGTCATGACAACTTTTTATCCCTTTCTCCTACTCAAACCCTAAATCATCCCACATCCACCTCTCATTCACCAAAAAACTAAAGAGTTCTTTTGCATACTTCTCTACCTCGTCATTAAACTTTTGTTCATGTTATATTCAGACAACTTCATGATAGTGGGGCTACCTGCATTCATTAAACAAATCACCCTTTGATTATAAACCCTCATAAAGACTAAATAAAATAAAAAACATGTTAAAAATGATAATGAGGTTGCAATAGGAGAACTTTACAAACCTCATTTTCATATATCAATGTAAAGTCCCTGGAAATATTGTCTACCAACTTTGTCAGTCTAGATGTATTCAGTATTCACACAGCTCTTCTTTAAGTTGACTCACAACTACATATTAAGAATCGTTAAAAAAGGTTAGCATGTCCAAAAATAATAAAATTAAATGATAAGAAAAGTCTGACATGAAAGATTTGAACTTTATATCAAACATATTATATTTTTTAAACATTTCGATGAACAAACAGATGAACTCTTGCCACTTTTTAATAATACATAATTGTTGGCAGCTACATTAAACACCACCAACACAAAAAATACACATTTACACGACCCAAACCCCAGCCCACCTGAACCCGCCCATGTAATATCATCAGCACCGACCTCATAAACCTTGCCACTCTCTTCATCTCTCACTTTAATGCTCGAAGAGCCTAAAAAACAACGAAGAGTCAGATTATATAAGGAATAACATTTGTGCAGGTCAACCCATTCTAGTCTGGTTTGACTTGTGGACCTGTCACCCTCTTGCACATGGAACTGTTTCTGTAGAATCAAAAGCAATAAATGCACTTGTAAATTGCACAAGTTACGCTCTTCATTAATCAAAAAAGGCTTAAATAGCCAAACAGTTTACAATCGACTCAAAGACTTAGAAGCTGTAAAAGGTTGAACCACTACTCTACAAAAGATTCCACGTACGTGGCCATGATATCTTGACTCTAAAAAGCATGTGCAAAATAATTAACTTGACCAAGACGGGTACCCTTAATATCAAAAGGCTGACCGATGATCGGACAATGGGTTGAATTATAAACAGCAGTTTTCACCCTAATAAAATAGAGAGTGCACTTATAATCATAGTTTTAAAGATAAACTTGTAGGGATAAAGTCTCGACCTAACGTCATTCGGAACTTAAAATATTTGATTACATACTTAAAAGTTAAAAGTATATAATAAAATAAAAA